>NC_133930.1:87311673-87476673 GCF_964199755.1 Larus michahellis
CCATCCCTGGAGGGGTTCAAGGCCAGGTTGGACGGGGCTTGGAGCAACCTGGGCTGGTGGGAGGTGTCCCTGCCCAGGGCAGGGGGTGGAATGAGATGATCTTTAAGGTTGCTTCCAACCTGAACCATTCTGTGATTCTGTGATTCTGTGAACGCGGTCTCGGAGCCAGGGAGACGACTTGCCGGCTGGTTTGGGGGCTTCCCTTCACCCCCAGATGACAAGGGGCCGCACAGAGGGAGCAGGAACGCGCCCGTCCCGGCACTGCTAGCGTCCGACCCCAAGCCAGTGGGCATCACTGAAAGGTTTCCAGTGAGCAGGGACAGAATCGCACCAGCTGCCTGCGTTCAGGCACACACTTTGAGCCCTTAGATTAGACCATCAAGAAATCAGTGCCACGTCTGAAGGATCTGAATTCTTTAAAAGCCCCACCACCACAAAATCTGTCCAACTGAAAGGAATCATATTGATGATGGCCAGGCAGCTGCAGCCCGCCATGACCTATAACAACAGCTCGTTATGAGACCTTCCAAATGAAGAACAACCTGACATGCAAATGGCCCAGAGACCACAGCTACAGAAAATTATATTACAAGGAAAGTGAAACCAGAAAGAATACATTGACCACAAAGTCCAACAGCAATGGCTCAGAATTAAAACGGGTTGGGGCTGAAGCCTGTTTAGTCGATATAAGTAGTTCTGGGGTCGTCACCTGAAATGCTCAGCCACCACGAAGCCTTCGATGTGCACACTTGTGCACCAACCGTCTCACAGCTTCTGCCTTGGGGCTGCGCCTGCTCGCTCTCGAAATGGGCCAAGAGGAGACATACCCCGGCCATCAGCAGTGGTGTGGAGGCGACACCAGCTCACACAAGCTCCTGCAGGGCAACGCAAGAGCCCACCGGGCAAAACCCAGCGCCCCACCAGTTACTGCTGCAACGAGGCGAAACTAAGCCCTGCGCTGTGAGATGTCACCACTCAACCAAAATTGTTCTTCCAGAAGTCTCCTCACTGCAAGTTTGCTTTCTAGATTGCACTCTTCACTTTTTTGACTAGAAGTTGATGTGACTTGTGTAAAGCATCTAAAAGAAGAACCTTCCCTCAGTGACGCCTTCATTTCCCACAAGAACAGCATCCCGACAGCACTTGGCCTGCTCTGCTCATAACCATCCCTGATGTTCAGTCCGACAAGGGACACCTTTTATCCAGCTCTGTGCCTGTTTGCAGGATGTCAGAGTACCACGGTGATGGGGCTGCAGAAAGTTCCTGAACAAACCAAGTGCTGCCAACAGCTGCACATCCCTACGCAGCCTGTGACCAAAGAAATTCAGGGAGAAGCAGATGCAGCCTTCAGCCTTTTCACTGCTTTTTCACCCAAGTACACAGCTATGGGGAACCTGTTTTACAAAGATGAGGCGTCCATGCGATCAGAAAGCCACTGCATTTTGCTAATGCCAGTACCTGACAGATTTCCAATACCCTGACCTCCGCTGTAGACATCTCTTTTGCCATGCTCCAAATCAGCCAAATCAGTGCCCAGCTGACAGGAGATTTTAACTGGATTTCCCTCCAAGATGGCACCTGGGGAGGCCATCTCCTGAGAGGTGCCTGAGAGGCACCTCACCTGAAGATCCTAGAGTTCTAACCTTCACCTCTAGCGTGGAACTGCAGCAGCAAAGGAAAATCGGTCCCATGCTAGAGCCATAACCTTAAAGTAATTACTGTAAGTTTACCTCAAGCACAACTGCCTCTCAGCAGATTTTCAGAGGAGATGAAACATGGGAAAACTCCACACTCGAGTATTCTAGGCATCTGCCAGAAGAAAAGACGCCAGTTGCTTTCAGAAGTTCATGCAGTTTGACTGCTCTTCCCATCTCTGAAGTCAGGGGCATCTACATGGACGGTCGCTGCTCCAGAAGTGAGAACACACACAAACAAGGAAGGAGCTGCGCAGGCACCTCCATGAACACGCCAGTCTCCACAGCTGAGGTTCATGAAGAAAACAGAGAAACCAAAGGCTGTAGCTCTGGAATTGACTCCAAGGAAAAGCTTCCAGAAAGTTTCTCCTGAGTTATCAGTGGGGTGTGTTTGCACAAGTGCTGGGATCGCCCCTGTCAGGACAGGAGAGCTGGAGTGCAGGGAACCACACCTCGGACCACCGGGGGCAACCGTCCAGAGGCACAGACAGAAAAAACACCTAGCTGAATATGAAGTGGGGAAACAAGTTGAAATTCGTCTTCTTGTGGAAGTTCGGCAAAATATCAGTGGAATACTTCATCTACCAGACACACAGAAGTGTTATTATTGGGGCAGGTAGGGACATGTATCTCTGGATTTTCACACCTAGGCCTTCTTTTTCCATCTGCAAACTCTATTCAAGCAAAACAGGAACAAAAAGAGGTATCTGGCTACCTCTGCAGCACATCTGGATGTCCTGCCATCTGCTCAAAGCTCCTGCCGACTGCTGATGATGGCTGCTGTTGCTCTGCCTGCGCTGCCGGACCCCGGGGAGCCCAGACACGCTGGGACGCAGAGGCTGCCGGTGCCCCAGGCACCATGGGGCGAGCAGAGAGGCCAGGTATTGTGGGGCACGCAGAGAGCCCGGGCACCGCGGGGGCACACGGAGGCCCCGGGCATGGCGGGGCATGGAGAGAGCCCGGGTACCGCGGGCTGACGGCTCGTGTGTGCCGTGCACACGCTGGCCGCACCGGGGCCACCGCACACTGCAAAGCGCATGGACCCCTGTTTCCACCTGTGGTTCCACGGCAGAAGAAGCCCTGCCCCAGGAGCTCGTGCTCCAGCACATTGTGAGTAAAACGCTGTCCTCTGCAAGCACCACAGCTCTCTCCGGGCTCTGCTGTACCCCGGTCACTCCGCCACGACAAATTTGTGAAGGTGCTCTTCTGGGTCAGGCACATCCAGAGAATGCAGGCGTCCTGCAGCTATGAGTCCGATACTTCTGCACAGCCAGTACAACCAGCCGTTGGTGCAATTAGCTAAAAACTGCAAAGTGCCCAATGTAGTCACCAAGACTGGCGCAAATAATCCCACAGCCTGTGCCGCATTTCCTTCCAATGTTCGTTGGATAACGGGGTAGATTTGTAAATCACGGGACTGTTCTGCAAATGGTAGGGGAGGCCAAAACGGGCAGTTTTCAGTCAATGCTGTGCAACCACCTCCAGCAATAAATAAGCCTCCGTGCAAAGAGTACACGCAAAGGCCACGGCAGACAAAACCGTACTGGGAGAAAACCTCCACCCTCAGGACACCCCGGTTTTCTGCGTCTCACTGATTTTGCGCTGTCTGCTTACTGGGAACTTCCCAGTTGCCAACAACGGCAATTACACATTAAAATATTAACTCTGGCTCTTCCCAAAGGACCAACAGAAAAAGTGGCTTTCCGCTCTCGTTCAGGATTTCAGGAATTTGCCATTTCAGCCAAGAAAATAATTCTGACTTAAAATTCCCAGCAAGCTCGAATCAAATCCTGCACCAGCTGCAACAGAAGCAGATTTCAGTCCGACTTGATAATCCCGGTACCAGCACCCCATTTTGTGCCATGAATGGCGAACCCGGATAACCTGCCGCTTGCCCCAGGGTGCAGGCGAGCTCGGGGCGATGGGGAAGCCATTACCGTTTCCAAGCCTGACACAGAAACAGGTGACACTTCGGGAGCTCCTGCGACCATGGAGGTGCCAGGTCATTTCCCTTGTGCTTTGGCATCGATCTTTTCTGTGGGAACCGCCCCCGCGTCTCTGCAGGCGCCGTCTGCAACTGGCCGAATCTCCCTCTTCCAGGGCAGATGTGCGCGGAGCTGGACGCAGCCCCCACAGTGCCCCCTACACGCTTGAAATTAAAGCATTTATTTTAATGGTGCAGAAGCGTTCTGACAGACACGAGCAAGGCGGACCTACGCGCAGAGAAAAAAGGGGAAAATGCAGCGTCGCACATCGCGACACGAGGCGTGCGACCCTCCTCTCACAAAAACACCTCGCTCAAGCGCATCGTTTGAAAAGAACGTCACAAAAATACCCGGGTGCCCCAGCAAAAACCCAAACAACAATCTTTTCTCTTCCTGGTTTTGTTCTTCAGTCCTCTGAAAGATCACTATCATCACCACGTGGAAAGCTAATTGTGAAATTCTGTGAATAATATACTATATCCATCCTAAGACAAAACTTTTATCACATCTTTCTACATATATGCGTAGGTGATAGGTACATTAGAGGTATGTACGTATGTATTCTGTATAGATACATACGTACATAGACGCACTGTAACTGCCTCTCGGTATTTCCTCCTCTCTGGATGCCACCCATTTCTCAATAAAATCAGAATGATTCACCTTGCTCCTGACCTTTCTATTTTCTTTTATATTAGCATTTATAACAAACATCCATCAACATTGCCAAGTCCCGCTTTTCCACTAAACTGCTTTTTCTTTGGAAAATGTATTCCAGAAAAAGAATCCTGGCCAGCCCCGTCACCGGCACCATCAGGATGATCTGACAAGACGCCTACCCCTAAACTGGATTTTAGCAAAACGTATATGAAGAGGTTATTCCTTGAAAAGCATCTAGCACTCGACAGCTCCTGATGAGAACAGCTGGAGCTGCAGCAGGGCTGTAAGGAGCGGTGGAAGTCTGGGCTTTTCATTAACATAGTGCCGGGAAAATCCCCGCTCCACCAAAGCCGGTGGCAAACCGGCAGGGCTTCACCCCGGAGCGGGAGGAGAGCTCTCTTGAAAATAGGGGCCCCGGGGACCGCATTAGGAAGAAAGTGACAAACACGCTTGACGTGCGCGCAAGACAGCCGGTAACCCGCTTGCTCGGAAAGGGCAGCTGCGCTGGCGGGGACTTCTCCTGCACTGAGCTGCGAAGGTGTAAAACCACCCACGGGCAACCATCACCGGCGGCCGGGCAGCTCCAGCCCCTCCCTCCAAACCCCTCAGGCACGAGGGCTCGGGGACGTCCGCCCCCGGGGACGGCTGCCCACCAGCCACTGCCACCCGCCCGGCCATGCCCTAGCAACCTCGAGGAGGTCCCAGCCGTGCCCCTCATCCACAGGGACCCCGGCAGACGGGGATGCTGGCAGCCTCCGGCGTCCCACAGCTGGAGCTCAGGCTGCGGCAGGGAAGCGTGAGGAGGGCTGCGGGAGCGTGGGGTGCTCCCACTGACTGCAGAGCATCAGGGATCTGCCCCAGTGATGGAGGACCTCAGTCCACCAGCTCCATCCCCTGGCTGGGCAAAGGCTGCTCCTTCCCTCCCCAGAAACACCGTCCTGCCTCAGCAGCACCCACGGGAACACGTTGCCCTCAAACGTCAGAACAGCTCGGCTTGGGTACTGAAGTGGCTTTTTGTTTCATTTTCATGAATTCAGATGTGCAGAACTTTCTCAGAAGCCCAGACTACGCCATTTTAACTCTGCCGTAGCTGAGATCTGAACTGATCCACGTGTATTCTTTTTTCTCTAGGATTTCATGAGGAATGCCAAAATACTCTCTTTTTCTCTCAAACAGAAATCCTCTGACAGTTGAGCTCCACTTGTTAATGTCCAGGATGACCGGCTCAGAGGGTGGCTCATAGGAACACCCAAGAGTTTTAGTCTTGCGCCATGGCGGAGTCCAGCTCCTCTTCCAGACGCCCAACACCATCCATAGGTGACACCGTCGCTGGTGGTGTCAAACCAGCACCATTCACAGACTACACCATCCCTGCTCGTGTCAAAGCAGCACCATCTGTAGGTGACACTGTCACCACTGGTGTCAAACCACCACATTGCACGGGTGACACCGCCACTCCTGGTGTCAAAGCAGCACCCTCCATGGGTAACACTGTCGGTGCCGGTGTCAAAACGCCAGCATGGCTGGAGGCTGCTGCCGTTTCAGCACATTCAGAATGCCCTGTGTACGCTGCACAAAAGGTAAATGCCATGAGTGAAACAAAACAAAAGTCCCATGTGTTGTGGGAAATTGTATGCAAGGACTCAGGAAAAAAGTTTTCAATGACAGTAAAAAATTAAAACCTCCACCAAGCCATAGACTGCACTGGATATAACACAGACAAAGCCATCGCTGCAATGTAACTAGCGAAGTCCGGATCAAACTCTATTTAAAAGGATGATTTCAGTGTCCATGTGGTGAGGGAAAACTGTCTCTTCCAAGGAGCTAACGAACCGATGGGGCAAATGGCTCACCCCACTCTGCAGCACTGGGAAAGGATCCCTGAACACAGAGGACAATCTGCATCCGCAGAAGAAATTCAAATCAGCTCTTGCTGACCCTGCGAAACCTCATTCCCTTCAAAGGCTTCATCTCATTACAGTCACTGAAGTTATCCCCAGGAGTAAAGACAACTCCAGTCAGTAAGCACTGCTGAAGTGGGCCCAGAAATTATCAAAGCAAACTCCAGCACCTCCCTAGGACTTCGGAGGGGGTTTCTTTCTCTTTAACCTCCGCATGGACTTGGGTGGCTCCACCCGCCTCACCTGACTACCTGCACTACGGAGAGTCCGGTTTATGATTTTTCACGCACTTTTCCACCGCCTCCTTCTGGCCGCCACGGAGTCGTCAGCGGGGTCTGCGCCTGCATGTCCCCGTGCTGCAGGCTGTCATCGCCCTGGTGTGGTACGGCCGGGGGGTACGGCCAGTCGCCGCTCCACTCACCCAGGGTCCCCCAGGGTACCCCTTCCCGGCTCATCACTGCCCAGACTAACAGTTTGGCACTTTGGCATCATAAAGTTCAAGTTTCTATTGGCAGGTGATTCTTTTTCTCCCCATAACTGCCTGCGTTTTCCCCCTCACAGTCTGTTTTTGACTGTTTCCCTTGTGGCTTGGATCCCCAAAGGCTTCAGTCCTTCCCATGTCACTTGCACGGTGCAGAAGATCCCAATGAAGAGCTAGAGAGGACAATATCAATCCCCACCTCAAACCAGGACATACTGTCAGGCTCGGGCCCTTAGCTGGGGTGAGAGGAGCTACGGGGACTTGTGTCAACGCAGGCGCCCATCCCTGGTTATCTGCTGTGCTGAACTCCATCACCAGCTGCCTGCAGAGCCTGTTTCCCCCTGCCGATGCCCAGGCCCAGGGAGAGGCAGCACAAACACGTCCGTGGGCTCCTTCGCTCCCCGCACTCCCCTGGCAGCGCTGCGAGCCCTCGCTCAAACCCCCCACGCCAATGGTGACTGAACCTACTCAGGAAACACCCTGAGCTTGTACGCCACAGCGGTATCTCACCAGAGGTGTCCTGGAATGAGCCAGGCCCAGGAGCACCCGGAAAGCCAGGAGGACCCAGGTCCTCCACCAGCATTGGCTGCCAGGAGGAGGGTCCCAGGGTGGCCACAGCAGCCCCACATTCCAGCCCTCAGAGACAGAAGAATGAAGATGATTCTATGATTCTATGAAGATCCTCCATTGCCAGGGAAGCTACGATGTTTTGCGTAGCTATGAGGCTTTGCATTTATGAAGACTTGGAAAGCCGTGGCCGGAAAGCTGGGGGTACACACCCACGACTAACCCCATGGCTGGCCAGGGTGTCCTTACAACCCCCCCAGGAGAGCTGCAGGCAGCCCTCACCACCCTGGGCTTCAGCCCCCGTGGCACGGTGCCCAGCGAGGTGGTGCGAGCTCCCTGCCAGCAGCACGGACAGGGGGCACGGGCGGCACAGCAGGAATGAGAGGGCAGAACGCAAAAAGATGGACCAGCAGCATGGCCCTGGACACGATTCATGAAGGCACTGCAGATGACGGGGCAGAGCTCAGATGGGGACAGAGCTGTGGACATCACACCCGACCACGCTCAGCAGAGCCGCATACCAGCTGTGGTTCTGGTGCTTCAAACAGTGGAGCTAAACCAAAGGGGAAAAATACTTTACAGCCTTCCCAGCAGCCTCCTAGAGTGGACGTCCTGGAAGCTGCACCGTCCCTCAGCCACAAGAGGAGATGGCAGCAGACCCTGGCAGCATCTCCTCAGCATTGTGCTCCCTTCCAGGGCTGCTGACTGTCTGCCGTGTGGCTCAAAGGCATTTACATCCGCAGCCTGCAGGTCTGTGCCTAGCTGTGAGACCAGCTTCTTGTCTCCGTCCCACTGCGAAAACATAGCTAGCGGGCCTGGTACAGAGGGAAGACACAAAATGCAGAAATACTCTGTGTTATTTGTCCTCGCCCTTGTTTAGTCATGCTTGCTTTCCTTTTCCTGGTCTCTTTCCCCCCCCGATGTGTCACCGACTCGGTGAGCTCGTGTCCGCATTCGTCAGTGCAAAGCTCTCAGAGCCAGGGGGATCCCGCAGATGCTGCCACGCTAGCACTGCCGGAGACATGCCTGGCAGCTGCGGCATCGGCACTGCTTGGAGGCCCAGACATGCCCAACCTGGGGCATCCCTGCATGAAAACGTGCCAATCGCAACACCCAATGGTTTTATCAGGCACTGGATTGCACCCACCCCCGGCTTCTTCTCATTCCCGTTAGTGTCCCTGCCCCTCGTGGAGGCTTATTCTCCCAGACAGAAGGCTGTGACCCAAATGCTTTCAAAGACACCAAGTCTACATTTAAAGGAATGGCATGAGAAAACAAAGCACAAGCACCTACACCATCACACCAGATGCCGACAGCAACACAGCGTTATGGTTGGTGAGAATGGAAACAAAACAACTCGTAGGAGTGAAGGTCTCCTGCTACACCGGTTTCAATTCCCCAAATGCCTCCAACCGCCGAGAAGACTACACCAGCAAATTTGAAATATGGTGTGTGCAGCTGTTCGGTGCAGGTATTGAAATCTGCCAAACCTCTTCTGCAGCCAGAAGAGGTGGGTGGGCGGCAGACCCCTGCGTCCAGTGCAGAGCCTTGATGAGGGTGTCCAGCTGGATTCTGCTGCCCCGCTTCCGACGGTGTGTCCTGGCCGGGGCCGGCAGCGTGCAGTCAGGCACTCATTGCTGCACGGAGCCCTTTGCTCTCCCCGGCTGCATCTACAGGAGGGGGAAAACGGGCCGGCTGGTCTAGCACAGCCCGCGTCCCGGACAGGAAACCCTGTCGCCCTCTGAACCACCACAGGAGCAGCAGCGAGTGATGCTCCTTGTGCCAGCCCTGCATTGGCAGATGCTGGCCGAGGGGACGCCAGCTTGCACGCCCCAAAATCATGCCGGGATGGTGCTAACCACAGCAGGGCAGGCCAGACGAAGTTTGTGCCCGTGCACCAGCAGTCTCATCATCAGCGACACAACAGCCATCCTGGACTTATGGAGCAACTCCTGCCTGCAAACAGATCTCAGCCTGGCTTGGCTGCTCCTTGCATTCACAAACTGCCCCCGTTACCTGAGAGCATGAGAAATTTCAGCGTGTTTCAGTGCCAGAAGTGAGGGCACGAGCATATTTCTGCATCAGCCAGGCTGTGAGTCTCAGAGCTGGGCTAAGCTGCTAAAAGCATGTGAATATCTAGGGGTGCAGAATCAGGTGGCTGATAGAAGACGAACAACCAGACACACGTCATCATCAGAATATGCAGCATTTGCTCCACAGGTCTTTCCTCCCCTGCAGGGAAATGGTTTTGCATAAAGCAAGGAAGAGGCATGAGAAGGGAGATTCACATAATCCTTACAGACGCTGTTCACAAACCCAGCAGGAGCCGGGCACGCCTCTCTGCGGCCCCCAGGAGCGTCCCTCTGTCGGGCTCCAGCCCTCCTGCCGCTCTCCTGCCCCCGCAGAGCTCTGCAGCGCAGACGGAAACCGGGGCAGGGGGAGAGCGGAGCAAAGCGGGGAGAAGGGGTGGGCTCTGCTGTGCTTCTGCCCTTCCTCCCCATCCCTTCACGGGACCCCCAGACCCTCCTCCAGAGTACCTGCAGCCCAGCGACTCCCTCGTCCCCAAAATGCACCCTGTCACCCTCACCGCCCTGTGACACTGCTCCCTTTCACCCTCCTCTCGCTTCTCAACAAGGATTATTGAACCCACATCAGAGAGCTCTGACTTTCAGAAAGGGGATGCTCAGCACTTCCCAGAAATGCCGACCCTGCCAGGTGTCCCATCACGGGGCCACCACCAGCCACCTGACCAGCCCTGCGCCGCGTGGTGGAACCTGTCCCCGCCCTGCCTCCAGCTGTGGGCACTGGAGAGAGCATCCGCCCGCTGTGGTCTTGCTGCCCAGCCCCAGCTGCCCCGAAACACACCCCGTCCACTCGAAGGCGGCACAGCAGGACCATCCTGCACACCCCTGCCGCCCTCCTGCGCCTCAACGGCTTTTCCCTGGCGGGACCAGGCGAAGGTAGCGCCACAGGACTCGGAGGAGGCAAGCAGCAAGAAGGCTGCCCAGCAGCCCCTGTGGCCGCATCCCTGCCTCCTTACGAGCAGCCTGCTCCTGGTGTCAGTCTCCAGTAGCATGTCCTTTAACCACAAGTGAAAGCAGCCGATCCCCCACGAAGGCACATCTGCTCCAAGACCGTATTACAAGAGGGAAAAAAATGACACCTTCAGCGATATAAACCAATAAAGACTGTCTGATTTGGTTTGCCCCTGTTGCTACCCAGCAAGCTCCCCACTGGGTTAAAGACTGGTGACATCTGCTAAAAAAATGTCAAGAGTGAGGAGAACAAAACCGGGTGATGGATCACACAGAGGGCTCGGTGCAGCTGGAAGCCGGAGGGATGAGTCCACCCGCTCTACTGCCAGCATCATCGGGCCGGGGCTCCAGCTCCGGAGGCGTACCCAGGAGGCACAGCACCAGCACGCACCCGGCAGCGGACACCGAGGAAGGCAGGGTGTGAGGGGCTCCTCACGGAGGTGGTCTCTCCCCGGCCCTCCGAAGTCGGGAAATGGTAAAGTTAACTCTGCCCCCTTGTGCATCCGCATCACGATACAGGCCACAACTAGAAGATGACAAGCCTCTCTCCTCCACCTTAGAGGCGAGCGCACACGACCCACCGCCCCACCACCCGCAGCGCGGAGCCTCGGGACACCCCCGCAGAGGGGCCTTGTGCTGGGCAGGACCGGGGGGGTTATGGACGCTCCCAGGGCTCCCCTCAAATGGACGAAGATGCTGAAATATCCATTTACGCCCCTGCAAACCTGCAGACCTGAGCCTATAATAAAAGCAGCTGAAATGGTCTGCTGAGGACAGCATTCCTGTCCAGCTCACAAGCTCAAAAGTCATGACTCATCCTGCCAACACGGCGGGGGCTGTTTTAGAAATCATGTGCTCCCTTCTGAAAATGAACTGGGAAAAGGTGGGGAATTTCTCAGCTCTGCTTCTGATCTTTCCAAGGAAACATTTAATTCTTTTCTCTGCAATTTTGGAAGCTTCTTGTTTCTTAGACAGAGTCTTCTCTGGCTTAAACCAGGGTCTTCTGTACTCACAGGCACCCAAGAGCTGGTGCTTCGGGACAGGGCTGTAGCAGAGCTGTGTGGTTTCAACACTGACAGCCTCTCTCCTGACATGGCTGATAAAAAACAAAATTTCTACCCTATTTGCTTTAATGCATATATTTATCTATGCAGTTGTGGTGTTAATTTGGAAAAAGACATCAGATGTGATATCACAGAGTTAACTAACAACCTAACAGCAGCACGTTCAGCGGGTACCTGAACACGGGGAGTTTTATACTCCCACCATCAGACCAGTCCCCACGTGGCTGAAATTGGCCCCATAAACCTCCTGCAGTTTTTCCCCCAGTTTCAATAAAACAAGCGCTACTCCACGAGCAGACCAGGCGTTTCCACCAGCTCACCCGCAGACACCCAACCCAGTTTGTGCCATCCCTCCCCCAGTTTTAACCGGGCTTCCTCCAGGATTTTGTTAATGCCACTGCAGTTTCTGCCCACCCGCCCACCCCTCCCTCCGTCCCAGTGGGGCAGGAGGACAGCGGGCACAGGGACGCGGACCCCCCTGACTGCAGGGTGGCACTGGACCCACACCGGCGCCGCGGGAGCTGGGGACCACAGGTGCTCCACAGCAAGGGGCAGGAGCCTGAGCTGGCCGGCAGGACGGCGACACCCCCACCAAGAGCAAAAGGGGTCCCCAGCCCACCCGTGTTGGCACAGGGCCAGCAGCCACCCCTCCTCCAGGTGTCCCCTGCAGCCGGGACCTCAGCATCTCCGCTGAGGCTCTGGGTCCCCTCCACTGCCACACGTGTCCACTGTCTTGGCCTCAACTCCTCCCTGTAAGTTCTTACTGAACGAAAGGGATCCTCCATATTAAAGGCACTTTTATAAGACACCAATGCAGAATTTCTCCTTTTCCCTTCCACTCTGTCCTCAGTATCCTTCCCTCCAAAGCAGGAAAATGTCCAGGATGCAGAACGGAACAGGACCATAGACCCAGCAGCAGATCTGAGGAGTGACAGCAATGCCCAACCCCAACCACACCGTGCTCATTTCCACCCCCCGCACTGACAGAATCCCCTGGCGCTGGGGAAACCTGCTGAGATGCAGCTCTACCGTAAATTTTCTGTCTGTGTATAGGGACGCCTCCCTGACATTTTTTTTATTTCAGGTGGCCACAGAGTCAGCACAATGGTGACTCTTCCCCTTTTCACTGGGGGGAACAAAATGTTCCCCGGTCAGGAGGAAGGTCTGGTTAAAAACTGTAGCACAGGCCCAGTGCCTTCTGAAACACCCTAACAAGCCCCTACTCCTTGAAGAGGTCCTGCCTCCATCACCGGGTCACACCAAAGGTCCCCGGCTGGGCTGTGACCTTGGCAAGGGCCTGCTGAAACGGGACCAAACCCACTGCAGCAGATGGCGATGGGGGGTGACTGCAGCTTCATCACAGCACAGGCATGTGGCATCTGCTCCATCTCCATCCCCATCCCTCCCTCCCGTCCCGGCCGCGCACCACTGCACGCTCCCCATGCCAGAACACAGCTCCCGCTACCTTCGTCCCGCTTGCGCTTGTTGCTCTCGGCGCCAGGGGAGGCGATGCCCAGGATGCCGCTGATGGAGTAGGACGAGCCGGCGGAGTCGGTGCTGACGGAGGACACCTGGGTCACGGACCCCGTGGAGGCTGCAAGGCAAGGCCAGGCGGTCAGCGGGCAGGACAGCACGAGCGCCAGCCCACCCAAAGCCACTGGCCCCCGCGGCATCACTGAGGTGGGCTGCAGCTCTGCCGGCCACCACAGCCCCCCCAGCTCAGGAAGGACCCAGCCCAGCCCAGCCCCACAGCAGCGCTGGGCAGGGGTGGGAGCAGAGGCAGGGTCACCCCTCGCCCCCATCATGAGGGGACAGGCACTGCAGGGTGGGGGATGCTCTGCCTTTAGTGGCCCGTCACCCTGTCCTGAGTGGGGCAGGGTGGGAAGGCGCACTGCTCTGGCCAGGGGATGCCGTCGGGTGACAAGCCAGCAAGGTGTAGAAAGCTGGTGAGGAGAACAGCTGTGCAGAGAGAAGGGTCTCCCTCCACGGACAGGGTCCCCAGCGAGGTCCCGGGGCAGCCTGCACTCACTGCACTTGGTTTGCTGCCTGCCTGCTGCCGGCCCCAGCCACCAGCCGGAGAGGAACCCCAGGCAGCTGGGGCTGCCCAGGGACGGCCAGCTGTGGGCCACATGGCTGAAAGGCCTCAGACTCCCCAAAATAGGAATTCAATCCGCTTTGCTTTAACAGCGCCCTCGGGAAAGGGTGCCCAGCCAAGGGGGCGTCATTCATCACAGCCTAGAGACGCCGGCCGGGGCTGCAGACGCTGCGCGATGCTGTGGGAGTCCGAGGCTGTGCAGAAGCAGGCGGAGGAGGCAGCACCTCCGTCACTGCGCTGGCACGTACCCACAGCCCGGAGAGCACTGTGCACCCCTGAGCACGGGGGGTCCCCTGCAGGACCACGCTGAGGACCCCCGGACACAGCCCACATGGAGCGAACGGGCGTTGGGAATCCCTGCTGCTCTATCGACCACAAGCCCTGAGAAACAAGATTTCTCTCCTCTTGTTTTCCTCGAGGAGGGCAGCCCTTAAGCCACCGTAGCAAATTGAGGGATGTTTTTCCTCCTCTGAGACTATTTTGGCATTTCCCGCAGAAAAAGGCTCAGGACACGGGGCTGCAGCGTGATTCCTTCACCAAGCCTGCGGCGTTCGGGCAGCTCTGTCCCCACACTCCGTGTCCCACGGTGCCAGCCCACCCCAGCCAAGGGGGACAGCAAGCAGCAGCAGGGAGGAACTGGGGCCCCATCCTGCCTCCCTTCTGCCTACGGAGCAAGGGCTCACCCGCTCTCCGGCAGCTTTCAGGGACCAAGGACAAAAGTCGAGCATCCCCGAGCCCTGCCTGAGCCCCTCCATCCCCGGAGAGACCCCATCAGCCCCCAGAAGGGCTGGGGATGCCCTGCCAGGGACATCGCCGGCCTCAGGGCGCAGCATTGCTGGTCTGCCGCTGAATTAAAGTTTGGGAAAGTTTTGCTACCTCTTCACTCAAGACTGCAAGTGCACAAAGAATTATGGAAGGGACGGTTGATAGATGAAAAAAACACATTCAAAACTACTTACTGACTAATGATGCAGAAAATGTTATGAATAAGTATCCCTTTCTTGATTTATTACTTTAATTATCTGACATTCTATAGACCCCCATTAGTGGGGGTTTTTTGGTTTAGATTTCAATTTTCTGTCTCATGGTGAAAGCTATTTATCATAATAATCAGTAAAATTCAAAACCTTTTAGCAGTATTTATAAAATTCATTTACTATGTTCAGCCCTTGGAGAATGACAAAGAAGGCGCATTAGCACGTGTGCTGAAGTGTTTTATGCAGAATTATCTGTCCATAAGAATGATTAAAAGTTCTTTAGAATATTTGTAATCCATTATGCTTTTTTTTTAATATTTAAAAAAAAAAAAAAGTTTTCCTTACCTATGCTGTGGCTGGAGGCTGGGACCTGCTGATTGGGTGGCTGCTGCACCTTCGTCCGTATGATCCTGTATGGAGTTGAAAAGAAATGACTACTTAGCATCGAGCAGGCAATTGCGGGGGGCATCAGATGCTATTTTTTCAGTTCAGGACGCCTACATCAATACAAAAACACTTTCCTGTGCGTTACCCCCCATCACCCACAGAAAGTCCAAAGTTCAGCGGGTGCCCCAGGACCATGTTTGTGCCCGTGGTCCCTGTCCCTGTGCCCCAGCGCTCCTGTGTCCCAGCCCCTGTCACCAGGGATGTCTGGGTGACCGACCCCGACACGCTCCTTGGGATGCTGCAGAGTTCGGTGCTTGGGTCCCTTCGAGGACCGAGTCCTCCCCACCTGGGAAAGAGTCACCTACTGCGATCCGGGAGCCCTTGGGCAGCACCACCTCCGCAGGGAGATGGACACTCCTGAGTCCAGGCATCCCAGCAGGCTGCAATCTGCACCTGTGGGTGCTGGGACACACTCCCGAGGCTGTCCCGAGACCCCCCCGGGCACGGCACTCACAGCTAAAGCACTTGGATACCCTGGAAAAGGACGTGCTTAGCCAAATTAATATTAAAACAAAAATGTGTTGGATTCAATGCTAATCTTAAAAGCTGAATAACTACACTGTCACCACTGGGGACAGCCTCTGCTCTGATTTATAATGATGTCAATCGGGAGAAATTCAGAGGTGCAGGGAAATGCGAAGGCGTGTGCTGTGTGTCAGGACAGGGGCAGCTGCGCCGCGGAGCTGGGTTGGTGCTGTGCCGAGCGCTCGCTGCCGATGCACAGTGAAAAAAAAGGAAAGACAGGGTCTGAGACACCTCTGGAGATAACACAGCTCTGCCACGGGCTGCAGCGGGATGGGAATGGGCTCGCAGGAGGCTTGGCGCTCCCCCACCCCACGTCTCACTGCCCGGTGCTCTCTGCTCTGGCAGAGCTGCGGTACGCGCTTCTCCCCTCCTCACCCAAAAAAACCCTCTGCCTCCCACCGCCCTGACCACAGAAAAGAGGAGAGGAGGGTGGGCATGAGACGGAGCTGCCGTGGGCACGGAGCTGCAAACAGCAGCCGCCGGCCTGAGAGCCACCCCGAGAGCTGGAAGGGGAGCCACGGCCGGCAACGTCTGGCCCCATCCCAGAAGGGGACACGCTGCCGTCCCCGTCCCCTCCCAGCCCTGCGGAGCCTGATGGAGGCTGGCGAGGTCTGTTAGTGAGCCAGCTTCAGCTGCCAGCCCCAGAGCGAAGCTGACGGCTGTCAAACGTCTTCTGCAGTGGCCAGAGCACCCAAACCCGGAGCACCCAAACCCGGAGCAGCCAAGCCCGGAAAGGCCCCAGAGGGAGCTGGGCAGCGTTGTGGGGACTGTGTGGGCAAAGCCCTGGGACCCTGTGTGAGCCAGCGTGGAAAGAGCCCTCCACACAAGGTCCCCTCGCCATCGTGGCACGGGAGGGGCATCCGGGGCCTTCTGACACATAAACATCTTCATCTCCGGAGGGACAGAGGACTGGAGAACTTCTGGGCAGCTGGGCAGCTCTCGGCTTATTTGAGCAAAACTAATCGCAATGATTAATTAAACCTTAATCACACAGAGTTGCTCCTGCTGCGGAAGAGTGGCCTATTATTAATATTAATTAATGTTATTAATTAATAATAATAGTTATTATTCACTCATACACAGGGGCAGCAGTTCAAATTCGTCTGCTGAAAGGCACCCTCTGCACGGGGATGTGCTGGGCACACAGTGTGTCCCCGCAGCCATGGCGTCCCCCAGGAGCAGCGACAGCCTCCTGGGAGGTAACGGCCCCGGGGACGCAGGGACGGGGAGCAGTGCCACAGCTCCATCCTCATCCCAGTTGCTCGGCATCACCCTTCCACCGCAGGACGGGAACAACCCGGCGCTGCATCCCATGGGTTCATGTCCGCAGCCACAGAGCAGCTCCTGGTCTGCACCTCAGCAGTGCATCAGGGCACCCATCACCCCCTCGGAGCAGGGGCTGCATCCCCGGCATGTAAAACATCCCTACCAGCCAAGCCTCAATGTATACATTCAATTTTAAACATAGGGATAAAGCCCACAGACTGCCGCGTTGGACTGGGAGGATTCAACATTGAGGCCAAGCGTTTTGATGTGAATTCCAGGTTTCTTGTCATGTTAGTGTGGGCTGGGTTTTCAGGATGTGCTCTGAGGCTGGCAAAAACAATTCTCTCTGGGTGAGCAGACCGACTCAAAAAGATTGCATGCATTTTTAAAAAGGGATTTCACACCTTTAAGAAAAGGGAAAGATCTTGGCCACAGCCGCAGGCAGATGAGAAAGAACCAGACTTCTGGCCAAAAAACTTGGTGGCGGGTCATGAAACAGGTTTCTGATGCAATGGCCGCGGGCGTGTGGACATTATCAATGTGGGAACACACAAGGATGCAGCAAGAGGTAGAATACGGAAACTGGCTCAAACCCCAACTGGACGCTACTTAGGTCTCTCATTTTTCTAGAGCTGTGACTGCCTTTTGGGTAGGTGTTCGGAGGATGCCTGAAGTCCTGCTACACAAACACAAGGCTGCGCACAGCAGCAATGCTTCTCACGTGGCAGGGCTCAAGATGACTTCAACAGAAGCAGAGTTTGCCCTTAGTTGCTTGGGGACAGTCAGAGTGGGATTTTCCCTCAGTTTTCCTGGGGTCCATATGATTCCTCAAATCCTTCTTAAAACGGAAAATGCCATGTCCGTAGGGCTACTGAATGCTGCTCTCGAGTCCCAGCAAGCCCGGAGCTCCCGGGGAGCAGCAAAGGCTGCACGTGAACTGACCCATTTTTGCTCTTAAACACGCAAAGATATGACTCAACGTTCAGCTCAGCAAGACGGAGACACCTCTCTCTGCTAACGCCGGGGAAGCCGCTCCAGCTACTCAAGCGGCAACTCCATGAATGCAAATCAGGTTGGGATAGCCAATAAAAGAATATTGCATCAATTTATTTCATGTCCATGGACACAGATGGGACTTTATAGCTAGCTGCATTCAAAGAATTTGCATGCTGTGGCACAAGTGAGAACCATCTCACCAGCGCGGTGAGGTCCGTGCCCAGCACAGAGCACACTCCTGAGTGAAAAGGGCTCTGCTTGCCAGGGCCGCGGGCGGCGGGAGGCTGCCCAAGCACTCTGCCTTCCAAGCGTTAATCCCTTATCATCGGCGTGGCAGGGCTGGAGACACAGCACAGCGTTTCACTGGGTTTGCTCCACACCGGCGTCAGGCACCTCCCCGACGCCGAAGGGAGCGGGTGGGTGCAGGCGGTGTAACCGCGACGGCGGTGGGTCCGCACAGCCCCCGGCCCCGCTGCGGCCCAGCCCTGCCCGGCAAGGTCGGGGCAGAACTCCCAAAGGCGGGACTGAGGCTCCGCATGAGATTCCACCGCATTTTCACAAAAGCGGTTCAACGCCACTTCAGTGCATCCACGTCCCCAGCAGACGGCCGAGGCACCCGAAAGCTATCGACCAAACCCCCGGTGACACTGACGCCGAGGGCAGCAGCCAGCGCGGTCCTGGGCCCACTTCAGGAAGACCGAGCAGGCACCAGGACGACAGAAGTGGGACCCTGGACCCCGCGTCCCCCCTGGTGGGCACCTGGCCCCCCTTCGCCAGGTGACTGCTGCCCCATTTGGGGGCCACCTGAGTTTCGCCGGGGGGGAGGCACTCCCACTGACCCCCTGCCCCACCGAGGCCCCGTCCGGAGCCACCACACGGGATGGCGACCAGGGGGACCACGACTGACAGACTGGGAAGAGGACAAGAAGGACGGGAAGGCCAGCAGCAGAGCCTGCTCGCGCTAGGAAACACTCGCCATCTGGGATGCTCTGGCCGCCGCAGCAAGCCCACCGCTCCCCCCCGACCCCAGAGGCATCACGGAGACACGTGCCACCTGCATTTGCTGCAAACAGCCCCAAACAGACAGTCCCAACAACAAACGAGGACACAGCGAGCGGGCTCCCGAGGAGCGTCCCCCTCCCCAGGACCAGCGGATTTTACCTGTTAATTGAACTGACGCTGGGCACGGTGTCGTTGTCACACACTCGCTCAGCGAGGAGCCTATCCCTGATCTCCCAGGCAAACATGGTGGGATTTTGGCGTTTGTACTCTGCAATTTTTTCGACGACTTTGGGTGTGGCGACCTTTGGTTTTGATCCTCCAATCACTCCAGGCTTAATGCTCCCGGTTTCGTAATACCTGGGACAACATCCAAAACAAAGCTTCGGTTATCACAAATAGACAGAGAACATGCTTCGAGATTTATAGAGAACATAATTTCAAGGTAACCAAACCCCAGGAAATCCTGAGATACATCTTCACTTTCACATACGCATTTTCTGCCTATGTAGTGCTTTATCACCTAATAGATTAACTTACAGTAATTGGAATTGGGTCTCGGGATACAATATATATTTTTCTGTAATAGCAAGACAAAAGAAACAATGCAAGATTAAAGGGCATGCTGGGATCCAAAATTAACTGAAAATGTGTGTTATTAATCAGCGGTACTGGCAATAATAGAAACAAATCACACCAAAGACCACTTTTTGCGGTGGACTCTTCTGTAGTAAATTACTGTTTCTACAGAAATTCTCTGTCATTAATATCTACGGCTTGTTATCAGTTCGTAGTGAAATGAAGGCTAGGTATTTTATTTTATTTGCACCTCCGGAATAAATATGCAGGCATATCTTTTTCCCATTTTATTCTTTTAATATGCATATTATGGTTTTAATAGTTAACATTTTTCAAAAATGTATTCTTTTTAGCGCCATGTTTTTAGTAGTTTCCGTCACGAATGTCAGGGACAAGGGAGCTGCCCGTGCTCCCGCCGCCGTGGGGTCTGGTCTCCATCACCAGCCCTGCGGCCCTTCCCCGGGACCAGCCTCTTTATCCCACACCAAAGGTAGGGGGCTGGTTCCCTAAACCCACAGAAACCCACAGAAATCCGCCAGGTTTCGTCACATGTAAATCACGGCAGAGCAAGTGCTTCTGGCCGCACCGCAGCGAGACGTGGCACCGAGACGCCCGTCCCCGCCAGCCTCCCCTGCTCCTCAGCGAGCCCTGAAGATGCTGCTGAGAGCAGAATCCATCCCGCACCCGCCGAGGGCCAACCGGAGGCCCAGGGCGAGAAGCCACTCCGCCACACGGCACAACCCCGGACACACACTTCTCTATCTCGCGGGTTTTCCTCACGACCAGATGAAAAATAAACCCTGCCCCGACTGCCCTGGCCCCGCCGTGCGGAGCAGACCTCGACTTCGGGAGCCTGACTTCAATCCCGCGCCCACCCAGCCGCACGCTCTCGGCAGCGTGAACACGTCCTCACCGTGCCTGTATTTCTAGCAGGGAGCTGGGAAAGGATTCCCAAGTTAGAACATCAGACTGCTTATTAATACATTTTCTCTGCAGCTGCTTGACATACCCATTATATGGGGAAAAAAAATAATTAATTCCCCAATCTTTCCAGTGTGATCAAAACACAAACAGGCTGTGCAGCCGAAGTCTGTCTCGCTGTAACACGCAACTGGGTTCATAAAATTTCTGCCAGGCTACCAGTTTTCAATCTTTCTGGGAGAGCTCTGTGTGCAGGGCACAAAATTCCTTCAGAGAGACTCACACCGCGTTGTTTGTGCATCTTTCCAGATATTTTCTGGATGCAGGTGTGGACTCAGATCCACCAGTCTCCACGAGCCGTTTAAGCAATGTTAGTAATGAAAAGCGTCAAGCGTCAGGGATGGATTAACCCCCCAGTGTCCCTACACGCAGCCCAGCAGCAAGCTTTAGGGCAGGGGGTAAAATTCAGCTCCTCACGAGGGCGTGACAAAATGATGGCGAATGCAGACCATAAACCCACTAAAACCCTGTACCCCCAGCCCCAAACCTTCACTGCTGGCACCTCTCCTGTGCGGAGGGTGCCGAAGGAAGCCAGACAATGCCGGGAATGCTACCAAACAAAAAGTGGCAATTTTCTTAGTTCCAGTCGAAACCACTGATCTGAGGGATGTTCCCAGGTGTCTTTTCCCAGCAGCGCCTTGGTGACATGGTGCCCGTGGTGACACAGGGCCCGCAGTGACACGGTGCCCACAGCAGCTGTAGGACAGCCCGGGATCCGCGCCGGTGCGGGGAGAGGGTGTTCCCCAGGGCTGACTCGCCGTGCCGGGTACGCCGTGACGGCAAAGGCCCCCACGCCATGGTACAAAGCCCCAGTGCCCTCTGGACAGCCAGACCCCCACTCCCAAACCCCCCAGCCGCTGCCCACCCGGCCGCCCCCACCCCTGCAGCCCTGGGGACATCAGGGAATGGTGGGAGGCACAGGATGGGGCCCAGGCCCTTCTCCCAGACACTGGGGACGGCTCTCGCCCGGCGACACCACCGTCACCTCCCTCCTCTTCGCCCCCGGCGCACGGCCAGGAGCCTGTGGCTGCACAGCACGGGCACCCCGTGCCCCCGGCTCCATTTTAAACACGAGGACGGCCGCAGCCGCCTTCATTTTATGCGCATCAGGTCCAGGCCGTTTGCTGCCAGCAAGTTGCTGGTGCAGGCGAAGGGTGGGCACCCACGCGGTACCCCCCGGACAGGGGCGAGAGCTTCCCGTGCACTGCCACCGCTGGTTCCCTGCCTCTGGACTGGTTTTCTAAGACTGTACCGAGCACTGGAAAATTCCGACCACAAAACTCCAAATGTAAGGATTTATCGTAAGGATCCCTGTTTTCCACATGCACACATGCACATGGAAAAATGCACACACACAGAGCTCCAATTACAGTGACATTTTACCCACTGTAATTATTAGTTATGAAAATAATGAGCTATGAAATTCCAATTTATTGTTGACAACTTTAATGACAAAGCTCTGGAGCCTCACTCTTAGCCCTATACTGCAAATATATCTAACGGTAGATCTATTCAAGCTATCAACAGTAAAACCATCAGACAATTGCCCAGTAGGTAAATAAACAGCCCCCCTCTTAGCGGTGGCTGGTCCTGATGGGAATTGGTGGCCAGCCTGCTGCAGCCAGGAGCATCACCAGCCGAACTGCGCCGGCCAGGCTGGGAGCTGGAGCCAGAGCCGATGGCGGCGGTGGACGCCGAGCCCCAACCGAGCGAAACAGCCTGCAATGGGCAGGCAGGACTCACACAAAGCCCACGGAAAGTTTTCCCCTCTAAAACAGCAAAGGCACCAGCGCCCTCAAACCTACATCAGGAGGAGCATGCATGGCTCGCAGGGGATGCATCTCCCCGCCATGAACGCATGAGAGGAGGCGCAGGGACGCCGCGCCGGCTCCGGTGGCTCCACGCACGCACCGCGCGGGGACAGGGAGACGGCGCTCGGCAGCCACAACAACGGTGGGAAGAGGGGTCTGCGGGGAAAAGGGTGTCAGGAGTGACAGAACCAGGGGCCTGGGGCTTTGCCAAGTCAGTCCGAGTCTGGGCACTGAAATGGCCACGGAGAGATTGTAAATGCTGCGAATCCAAGCAGATCCCCTGCATGATACGACAAAAAAATAATTGCCTTAACAAGTCTTTGTAGCTATGCTATGTCCAGGAAAGCAAATTGTTTAAAAATTGGAAAAGATGGTAAAAATAAAAATCCTAAGAGTAAAATTGTAAACAATTAACTGTGAAAAATTAGTCAGCAGCTCAGGAATTAACTTTTCCAGATTACCAAGAAAAACATATTCTAACAAAAAAAAATGTTTTCCTTAATAGGAGTTGTTCAACTACCTCAGAATACCTGGAGTCCAAAACCATTTTAACACTGCAATTTAGACAAATTATGTTCAGATTTGTTCACAAGATACAAAGAAGCAAGGATGGTATTTTTGGCCTGAACCTATGTCAAATTTTAAAACGAAATCAGGAAATTATATGCATTCAGAGTTTAACTTCCTACTGCCGTAGTGGTTCAAGCAGCTCCAGCCTGAGCAGAGGGCTACTCACAAAACAGACAAAATTAAGACGGTTAATAGTTACTTATGGTATTCTGTGCTTTCAATAAGAACGTATTCTAGTACAAGAGTAGAAAAAGATGTAGAACTAAACAGTGGAAAATACTGCAAAATACCCTTTGTGAATGAACACACGGCTATGTTGATGTATATATATCACATACCATTATATTATTGCTAAAAGAGAGTCTTCTTCAGAAAGCAAAATGAGCAACTTGCACAACTTCTATTTTTTTTCCATTTTACTGAAGATGACTCCCAGATTTCTCTACTTGTTCAGAACAGAGAGGTGGGGGATATACACCATATACGCAGCCCGTAACCCCCACATGGCATTCTGCGCTTTGTGTTACAATTCCCTACAAGAAACAGTGAAAGGGGCAAACCAGGCATGCGAATAGTGGCACTTTTTCCCCACATCAGGCACGTAAAACCTCGCGTGGTCAGGAAGCCCCTCTCCTCCCTGGACTCATTTCCTGAGGTTTCTACTGCTCTGCATTTGTTTGCAGCCCGCAATTAAGGGGCTGGCAGTGACACTTTTGACGGACACAGAAGGATTCGCCTTCCCCCCCTTTTACCTGCCAAGTATTTTGCTGACGCAGCCGTGGCTGACGCGGAGCTGCCGGGAGATGTCACACGGCCGGACCCCTTGGTGGGCGAGCTCCACGATCCTTTGGCGGACGACATCTGGGAGGGGGCGGCCGTTGACGAAAACACCCCCCAGCTGATTCACGCCTCCATGTCCTGAAACACACAGGGGAGGGGGAGAAGGGCAGGAGAAGAAGAGCTGTGTGAGAGTTTCGGACGTTGCTGCAGGGCAGACCCGCCCCAGCCCAGCGGCCCCCGGCAATGGGCATCACCTCCCCAGTGTCGCTCCAGCCTCCAGCTGCTCTTCCCCGGGACCCGCAGCACGGCGGCGGCCGCGCTGGCTGCGCTGCTGCAATGCCACTCGCCGGAGGGGAGGACCCTCCTGCAAGGAGGCAGGTCGGGCCCCGTGTTGGGAAATGGCCACAGGAAACCAGGCAGCGGTGGCCGGCTCGGCCACGGGCCACCCTCCTCCCGAGGCCAGCGGCTGCGTTCGCCCCACCGCGGAGGCCAGGGCCAGGCCTGGTGCTGCCCAGGGAGAAGAGGCTGCCACCGAGCCCCTGACTGAAAACAAGGGTGGTCACTCATCCCACACGCTATTCATGTCTAAGCACAGGAGGGGATACCTGAAATTAAATACATGTTGTGGGGTTTTTTTTCCAAATGCCTTGACTTAATCAAGAGCCAAAAAAAAAAAAACCACCAAACAAACAAAACAGAGCATGATTTCTGCTCTTATAATTTATAGCAGTCTTAGCAGATATTATGATCCCACAAATGAAACATCCACACTCAGGTAAGCCCAGTATATTATCCCTTTTTTAGCAGATTTGCACTGTTCACCTTTAGCAAGGTCAATCGTCTATCTGGTGGGAAACGGGACCGCTGGGATGAACAGCAGTGAAACTGTGTAAAACCCATGAACATGAAATAATCCCATGTACCCTCGTGCTGTGGAGAAACTGAAAACAAGCAATAGGGGCAGTACGGATGCCAATTCTGGAACAAAAATAATACAGAAAATCTCTCTATTTGCCCAGGGCTTGAACTGTACTGAATAAGCTGACAAGCCAAATGCCTCAGTGTTTAAAAAAAAAAAAATTGTATAGAGCTATTTTTATTTAAATCCAGTCATTTCACCATTGATAAACTGCTGTCAAACTTTGCAAACACGTTCTAAAACTGTCAGGACGCATAATGAATCCACATGAAATACGTGATTGCCAAAGCCTGTGGCGAGCAGAAAAGCGCCTGCTCTGCCTTCGCCAGTGCAAGAGGCAGACCCCTGCCCGCGGCCGAGCCAGCCCCGGCCCCCCCGGCCCCCTGCAGCCCCCAGGGTGCAGGAGCAGACCCCAGCCATGGGCTGGCAGCAGCGGCAGGGACGTGCTGGGACTGGGGCGATGCTGCAGCCAGAGCGGGGAAACTCGATGGCTGAGGTGTGCGAGAGCAGCCCCGCAACGCTGCAGCGAGCGAGACCTCCGGCTCCTCACCTACCAGTGGCTTTAATTGCACAAAATCACGCACAGCGCATGCAATATGAGTGGGAAAATGCTGTGGCGGTGGTCGAGGGAGAGGGAAGGGGGGGAGGAGGGAAGGAAAGAAGGAAAAAAACGGAAAGAGAAAGGAAAGGGAAAGGAAAGGGAAAGGAAAGGGAAAGGAAAGGGAAAGGAAAGGGAAAGGAAAGGGAAAGGAAAGGGAAAGGAAAGGGAAAGGAAAGGGAAAGGGAAAGGGAAAGGGAAAGGGAAAGGGAAAGGGAAAGGGAAAGGGAAAGGGAAAGGGAAAGGGAAAGGAAAGGAAAGGAAAGGAAAGGAAAGGAAAGGAAAGGAAAGGAAAGGAAAGGAAAGGAAAGGAAAGGAAAGGAAAGGAAAGGAAAGGAAAGGAAAGGAAAGGAAAGGAAAGGAAAGGAAAGGAAAGGAAAGGAGGAAACAGAAGGAGAAAAAGGAAAAACAAGAAAGAGGAAAAGGGAGAATGGAAGGGAGAGAAGGAAAGGAGAGGTGAGAAAAAAACAGAAAGAAAAAAAGAAAGTAAAGAGAAAAAGAAGGAACGCGAGAAAGAGAGAAAGCATTAAGACACGAGTTTCCTCAGGGAAAGGGCTGGTTCTCCTCCCGGAGCCCGTTCCAGCCCCGGGCCTGCCCAGGCCGAGCGCACCCGACCCCGCCGCCGCGGGGGAACAAAGGCTGGGGCCGCCGCCGTCCCTCCCGCCGCGCCAGGGGACCCCTCCCCAAACCTGCCCCCGCCTCGCTAAGCGGCTCCGCCGCCGAGCCCCCCCCGCCGCCCGTCCGGCGTCCCCCTCGCCGCACGGCTGCGGGCGGGCGCCGGGGGCCCCGTCGGGCCGGGGGGCGGCGGGGGGACACGGGGCTCCGGGCGCCGGTGCGTGTGGGGCTGGGGGAGCGGCGCTGGTGCGTTGCTCCGCTCCCCCCTCCGCGTCCCTCCGGCAGCGGGGACGGGGCGAGGCGCGGGGGAAGCCCCGGCGCGGTAGCGGGTGCGGGGTCCGCAGCCCCCGCTCGGGCGGGGAAGCCGGGGCGGGGTGAGGACGGGCCGGCCCGAGCGGCGGCCGGTTCCGGGGAGCCGACCGCGGGGGTCGGGGCCGCCCCGGCTGCCCCCCGCCCGCTGCGGGGTCCCGGGCTCTGCCCCCGTGGGACGGGGGAGCCAGAAGGGGCCGAACCCCCGCTCGGGACCGCCCCGGCCCCGCTCCCCCCGCGGCGGCAGCCCCCGCCGCCATCCCGGCCCCCGCCGCCGCGTTTCACCGGGGCCGCTCCCCGCCCTCCCCCCACCGGGGGAGCTGCGGGTCCGGGGATCGTTCGGCGGCGAACGACCCCGGGGGCTCCCCCGCTGCGGCCGGGGCCAGAGCGAAGGCACCGGCGTTTTGGTTTTTTCCCTTCTGTTTTGCCCCGAAATTCCTGCGGAAGGTATCGATTTTCCACGGCTGCGAATGACGGCGGCCGCCGCGGGGACCCGCCGCGGCTTCTCCCGGGCGGGGGTGTCCGTCCCCCCGCAGGGAGCCCGTCCTGCGTGGGCTGCGTGTGCGGGAACGGGCGGGCGGGCGGGCGGCTCCGCGTCCCCCCGCGCCCCGCACCGCCGGCTTTCCTCCCGCAAAGTTCTCCTTGGAAAAATGCGGCTCGGTTCAATGACGGGAGCGGAATAAAGGCGGGTTTGAAAGGCTGGGTTGTGGCGGGAGGGAAAGTCCGTTTTCACGGGGGCGGCAGCGGCGGTTCCGCGGTGACCGGCTGCCATCCCCGCCCCGCACACCCCCGGGACGGGCGGGGAGCGGGCAGATCAGCGGCCAGCCAGGGGAGGACGGAGCGAGGGAGAATTTCAGCCCGGTCACTGGATGGTTTATTTTGCAAACAAATTTCTTGTAGCTAGAAGGGCTGCGGTGCACCAGGAAATGAGATTAGTTCTACCTTAAATTTCCTCGCAATCTCTCGCCGTAATGCAGCGTTTAACTCACCGTGAGAGAAGATGTCATTTCACATAACACTGTGCTAATGGATAAGTCTTCCCCGACCTCTCAAGCACAACAAATCTCAGGCAAGCCCATCGCGCGCGACCTGTTAACTTCACCGCCCGCTCTGCCGCCCGCTCGTCCTCTGCCGCGCTGCCCGACGCCGAGCTCGCCAAGGAACCGTTCTGCCCGTCCTCGAATGGTTAAAAAGGAAAATCTCCCCTCCAGCCCCGCTCCGCGCTCTTCGTGTTTGTCTGACTTTTTAAAAATTATCATTATTATTATTATTATTATTATTTGGTTGTTTTTAATTAACGAATATCCAAATGTTGTAATAGAGGGAGAATATCGTACAGCAAACTTTTCCGTTCGTCGGGAATACCGGGCGGCTTTCTTCCCAAAGATTTGATTTAGGGGAAAAAAATAGACATACACACACACACATATATATATACACATACGGCTGCGTGCATATGTACAGACAGATACAGGCATACGGTTAGGCGTGTGTGTATATCTATGTGTACACTTAAACACATATTCAACAAACCTCGGGCAAGCCCGCTGCCCGCAGCATCCCGCCGCCGTCCGTCCACCGGCAAAACCATCCCCGCGGCGCGGCCACCGTTCCCGACGGCTCCGGGACCGCCATGCGCCCGGACCCCCGGAGCCCCCGGCGGGCGGGAGACCCGGACCCGTCCGCGATCGCGCCGGGCCCGTCGCGGCCGTGTCAGAGAAGTTGAACTGGCAGCCTACTTACTATGCATTGCTGCAAACGGGTCGTGCTTACAGTGTATTTCCATCGGAGCGGTCCGGGCCGCGGCGGCCTCGCCGAGCACGTCTCGATTCGCCGGCGGCGCTCGGCTTTGGGGCTGGGGGAGGCGGGGGTGGAAGGGAGGCGGAGAAAAAGCCCCCCCAGAAAAAAACAACAACAAAAAAAAAAACCAACCAAAAACCAAAACACACCAAACCCAAAAAGAGCAAAAGCAAAAAGCCACAGAAGCCCGACGAGTCCCGCCCCGCGCGGGTGCCGGTATCCGACAGCGCCGGCCGAGCGCGGCTCCCCTCCCGCTCCAACCTCTGGTGGCTCCGTCGGGGGCGCGGGGGGAGGGGGGGGAGGGGACAGAAGGGGGGCGAGCAGCGGCCGCCGCGGGCTGCGCCTCTGCCCCCAGCCGCTCCCCGGGCGGCCGCCGAGCCGCGGCTCTTGCCTGCCGGCTCCGCGGCGAAGGCGGTCGCGGCGGTCGGGCGGCCCCGGCGCTGCCTCCCCGACGGCTCTTTGTGCTGGCGGCGCCGGCGGCTGCGCGGCGGCGGCGGCCGGGGCGGGCGGGGGCGGGCGCCCCGTCGGCGGGGCTCGGTGCCGGGGCGGCGGCGCGCTCCGCCTGTGCCGCCCCCCGCCGCGCCGCCGGCAGCGACTCGCGGCGCCGGGCGGGGCGGCGGCGGCGGCGGCGGGGGAAGGTGTGCGAGAGGGCGGGGAGCGGGGCGGGGGCCGGGCTCGCCGCGCCTCGCCGCGGGGCCCCGCGGGACCGGGGGCGCCCCGTCAGCGGCCGCCGGCCGAGCCCATCGCCGCCCCCGCCGCCGCCCGCCGGGCCGCGGGGCCGCCGCCGCCCCCTCCCCGAGGGCCGCCGGTGCGGGGCGGCGCGGGGCTGGTGGGGCCGTCGCCCGGCGCTGCCGGCCGGCGGCGGGGATGTGGCGGCGGCGGGGGCGGCGGGGGCGGCGCGGGGGCTCGCGGCGGGGCGGGGCGGGGCGGGGCGGGGCGGGGCGGGGCGGGCGCCGCCCCGGGACCGATCCCGCGCCCGGCGGGGGGGGGCGGCGCTTCAGCACCGCGCGGCTGGACAGCGGCGGGAGGGCGGGGCCGCCGCCCGTCACTCACCGCCCGCGGCCAATAGCAAAAGTTAACTTGAGCGGCGCCCCGCATTGGCCGCCGGGCGGTGCCGGCGCCGATTGGTGGGCGACGGGCCAATGGGTGCGGGGGGCGGGGCCGCACGGCCTCGCCGGGCGGGGCGGGGGCGCAGCCACGCGAGACCGGGGCGGGGGGGTGCGGCGGGGGCCCGGGGGGGGGACCTGCGTCCGGGCCCCAGGGCCCCGGCGGGTGGACGGACCCCCCCCGGGCATCGGGACCCTCCACGGCCGGACCCCGCGTCCCGGGACCGTGGGTCACCCGGTGCGTGGACGGAGCCCCCGGCGCCGTGGCACCCCCGACGGCCGGACCCCGCATCCCGGGCCCGTGGGACCCCCGTGCCCCGGCAGCCCGGGCAGCGGCCGAGGGCGCGGGGAGCCGGGGCCGGGGTCGGTTTCTCCGTCCGCCCGGCGGCTCCAGCGCCGACGGCTCCCCGCTCCGGCCGCCGAGAGCGGGCGGCCCCGGGCCGGGGCTGCCGGATGGTCGCGCCGCGCCCGTCCGCACGGCCCCGCCGAGCCCCCCCCGCCCGGACACCGCCCCGCCGAGGGCATGGGGGCCACGGCTGCGCGGGGCGGGCGACCGCGGGGCGAGTTTTCGTTGAACGCGAAACTCCCGGGCGCGGCCGAGCCGCCGCCGCGGGGACGGGACGGGACGGAGGGCTCCCGCGCAGCTCCGCAGCCGACCCGGGGCCGTCGGGCCGGCC
This sequence comes from Larus michahellis, assembly GCF_964199755.1. Lineage (NCBI taxonomy): Eukaryota > Metazoa > Chordata > Aves > Charadriiformes > Laridae > Larus > Larus michahellis. The sequence continues at coordinate 87,341,111 of NC_133930.1, forward strand.
GCACCCCGCCGCTGGTCAGCACCTCGGCCCGGGGGAGATGCCGGGGGACGGGGAGGGGCGCGGGGACCGGGGGGGGCCGCGCCGGCCTGTGCGGGAGGGCAGGGTCGCCCCCCCCGCCCCCGCGCCTGGCCTTCATCGCTGTCGGCATCCTTCCGTCCTCCCCTCCTCCTCCTCCTCCTCCTCCTCCCCCCGGGTCGTGCGGGCGAGACCCCTCGGCCCGGCACCCCGCAGGGATCCCCCCGCCGCACCGGGCAGAGCCGCCGGTGCTGCCGATCCCGCCGCCCCGGCCCCCCCCTGCCCCCGGGGCGTGCGGCGCGCCGCCATGAAATGCTTTATCGATTAAACGATTATTCAGGCGATTTAACTAATAAAAGGCCCCATCGATCGCTTCGGAATTGCATTCCGCCACCCTGCCTTGAGGTCGCCTCCGCGCCCACAGCCGCGCCCGCCGCCGGCCCCGCGGCCACAGCGGCCCCGGGCTACCCCGGCCACGCCGGCACCCGGCTCCCCGCGGCCGCTCGCCGGTCCCCGGTCCCGCTCCCTCGCCCTCCCGGCCCGGCCCGACGGACACCCAGGCGGCCCCAGCGGGGCAGGGGGGTCTCGGCAGCCCTCGCGGGAGCCGGCCCCGCCGCCCGCCCCGCGCCCGGGCCCACGCGTGACGGGCGGCGGGTCTCGGCGTCCCCCCCCGGCGCCCACCCGAGTCCCACCTGTGCGGCCGGCCCGGGGGGTCGCGTAGCTTTTATCCAACTCCATCCCGGCTTGTCAGGGCTTGGGGAACGGACAGAGAGAAAAGTTTCCACGTCGTGTTGTTATCGCCTTCTTTTTTCTTTCTTTTTTCCTCCTTTTCTCTTTTTTTCTTGTTTTGTTTTCTCTTCTCGTCTTTTCTTTTTTCTTTTTCTCTTTTCTTTTCTTTTCTTTTCTTTTCTTTTCTTTTCTTTTATTTTCTTTTCTTTTCTTTTCTTTTCTTTTCTTTTCTTTTCTTTTCTTTTCTTTTCTTTTTTCTCCTTTCTTTTTCTTCTTTATTTTCTTTTTTTTCTTTCCTTTTTTTTTTTTGAAGGGCTCTCGCAGGTTGGAATAATTCAACTCTTCCGCTCCCCGCCGAGCTTTTGCAGCTGATCACTGAGCTGAAACTAAACGTTTTAGGTGGAAAAAAAGCCTCTGAAGGAACCGTGAAATGATTAAGAAACTAAAGAGCTCCTCGCCATGTGAGATCATGTCCTGTTCTCTAAAACATCACAAGATGTCCCCAGACGCAGCCAAAACCCAAGAAAACTCTGACATCTGTTGTAGCAGAAATCAAACTTTGCTCCCAACCAGCCGCTCCCCCCCCGCCCCGCACTCTTCCTCCTCCTCCGACCGCTCCGCCGGCTGCTGCGGAGCGGCGGCACCGGCACCGGCACCGGCACAGCTCTGCTTCCCCCCCCCTCCCGTCACCAACTTTTCAGCGCAACCGACTTCCCCTTCCCGGGACGGGGGTGACGCCGCAGCTCCGGGGCTGTGCTCCCCGACGGGACGGGCCGCCGCGGGGGCGGGACGGGGATTTGCCTGGGGGCCGGCGGAGGGACCCCCCGCGTCTCGCATCACATGCGGGGCGCAGGGGGTCCCTCCGCCGGCGCTCCCTTTCCCCAAGGACAAAAAACATCGCCCCCGGGGCGTCTGCCGTGAAACCGGGCCCGGAGAGGGGGTCCCCCCATGGCCCACCATCGCCTGCAGCCACGCACCCCACTCCCACCCGCGCACACCCCACGGAACCCGCCCTGAGATGATGAACCGCCCGCTGGAGGGGGGACGCGGGTGGGTTCTGCCGGGATTTGGGGACGCCAGGGCGGTAAAAGAGGGGCTGCCGGCCGCTTCTCCCGCTCCCATACACCCCCCGCCCGCCGGGAGCTGGTGTGGACATGACTTTGTCTCCAAAATCTGACTTTCCCCTCCCGCCCGCCTCTCCGCTTCGGGCGCCGTCGCATCCCAGGACCGGCCGCCCCGGGCTGGGCCCACCGGGACCCCCGGACGCCTGGCTCCATCCCTGCCAGCAGCGCGGCTGGAGGGACGCCGGCTCCTGCCTTCCTCGCCCTTTTGCTTCCCTTTTCACCAACGTTTCTTCGCTCTCATTTGCTTACACAAAAATAACCGGCGGACAGAGCCCGCCGGCTCGCCCCGAAATGCGAACAACCGCCGCGGGATGGACCTTCCCCGCGGCGCTGCCCTGGGGAGAGGCAGCCCCAAAATAGGCCCCCCAAAAGCCGGCCGAATGATCACCAGAATCCCCCCCATCCCTCCAGATGCTCTCCTCCCTTCGCCTCTCCCGGCCACGGCGGCGACGAGCAGCCCGGGAGCGCTTTTTGACCTCACGCACGGAAACGAACGAAAAACACTTTATTGTCCTAAAAAACAGGCCGCGGGGCTCCCGCCTCCCCTCCCGCCGCGCCAGCGGAGCCGCCCGCTCGGCCCTGCCCGGGGAGGAGCGTGGGGAGGCGGCGGAGGGGCCGCGGCCCGACCCGCGGGGACACGCGGGGCGCCGGCACGCGTGGGGACGGCGGGGCCCGCAGCGACAGGGGTGCGGGTGCGGGGCCGCCCCGCCGGCGAGCGGGGACCGGGGCCGCCGCCGGGGCCGCCGCCCCCCGGGGCCGTGCGGGAGCCCCCCGCCGCGCCCGGGCACCCCCGCCAGCGCGTTAACGAAAGCAGCGCGGGGCCGCCCCCCCGCCCCGCTCCCGGCCCCGGGGTGCGGTGTCTGGGGGGAGCCCCGCTCCCTGCCCCCCGAGGAGCGGGCTCCGGCACCGCGGGCGCCCGCGGCAGCGCGGAGCCGAGCCCCGCCCGGCGCCCCGGGCCCACCCCGCGCCCCCGCCGTGGGGTTCGGGGCCTGGTGTGAGCAACCGGGGCCCCGCGGGCGCCCGGGAAAAGCCGCCACCGTTCCCACACCGGGACGGCGCTTCTGGGGCTGGAAGCAGCCGGGATGCTGCGGCTCGGGCGGGCCAGAGCTCCCGGGAACGTCCCTGGAAAACGCCCCCCGCTCCCCCAGGAGCATCTTCTGCCGGGGCGCGACGTCGCAGCGTGGCAGAGCCCCCTCCCGCTCGGGAGCCAGTCCCCCACTACCCCGCGGCCGCAGACGGTGGGTCCCGCGGCCGGCGGCGGGCGGAACGGCAGCGGCCGGGGGGGCGGTGGCGCGGCAGAAGTCTGTGTTTCTTGGAGTTTTCCAGGGACAGTTGTCGTTGCCGGCCCTCTCTCAAGTGACAAGAAGATCACAAACCCGGGCTGACCTTTTGTGCCTTTATCCCTGATGCGTAGCCTTGGGAAGGGAAGGGATCGCCCCCTCCCCACGGGCTGCAGCCCCCGGCGCTGCCGGGGCTCGGGGCGGCGGATCGCAGCCGGGGCACCGGGGGCCTGCGGAGCGGAGCGGAGCGGCCGCATCGCCTGGGCTCCCCGGTACCGAACCCCTGCTGCTCCCGAGGGTCGGTTCACCGTGATTTTGGGCAAGTGTAGGGGCAGAGGGTCGCACAGAGCATCCAAAGCCCGGTACCACCTGCAGTTATTTGTGTTTTCCCACATTTCTGTAAAACACACCGATACCAAATGTGGGAGAGGGGGAGCACCGCTACAAATGATGAACTGCCCCCCCAGTCCAGGCAGGGTTCGGGGGGAGGCAGTCTGTTTTAGAAATAGCCGCTGCTTCTCTGCAGTACTCTTTTTCCTCTGGCTCTGTCCTTTTAAATTCAAAATATGGGAGATCTAGGGGTGATCGCGGCCCAGTGTGTTCCCAGAGATAAAAGTGAACTTTGAGAAGCATATGCTAATTAGACCGAACTAATTTAAAAGGTGTTAGATGGGCAGTCCTGTAAAGTTGAGAGCACTTGGGCAGCATAATCTAATACCCTCAGCGGTCTTCAGAGAGCTGTCCGCGGGAAGCCGTCGGGAAATGAGGCTTGAAAGACGAGAGCGTGGGGAAGAGCATCCCGCCAGCGGCGGCGGTTGCCCGTGGTCCGTGTGGAGGGGGTGCCCGGTCCCCCCCGGATGGGGAGAGATGCCGACGATCGTGTCAGGGCTCCATGACCCAGCCTGGTCAGTCCAGCGAGGGGGCAGCGCCGAGGGGGCGCCGCTGACAAAACCAGAGGGTTTTATTTTCGAGAGCGTGAGAGAAGGGCAGGAAACGCTGAGAGACTTCTCTTTTTCAGTCAATATGCGTTATTACTTTTGCTCTCCCCTCATCTACCACTCGCTGCTGCCTCAGAAGAGCTGCCGGTTGTACCGGGTGCCGAGCAGCGCGCCGGTGTCCTCGTCAGCTGCACTGAGCAGAGCGAGCTGCTGCCGCCCTGCAGCGGCACCACGGCGGGGCCAAGCGCTCTCCTGAAAAAGCTGCCCATGGCTCGGCCGGCCCGTACCCCGAGGGCTGCTCCTCGCCAGCCCTTTCTCTCCTCTGGGACTTATTTCCTCTAGTCCACAACCACACAGTGACCAGGGCCTGTGTTTTCAGAGATGTATTTGTGCCGAAGCGGAAGACAAACCTCATTTATCAAAGCGATGAATAGCCTAAACCATGCTCATACCTGTTTTATCAGTCTAGTGTGGGTTCAGGGCCACAGCAAATGCTTCGGTCCCCTCTCTCTGTCACTTTCACTGATCTCGAGTGTGGTTATTTTGATAGTTAAAAAGACATGGTTTTAAAAGTCAGCTTTGCAGAACTTTCTGCCTGGTGACACGCTTACATGCACAGCTGAAAATGAGCCAGGGGAGGCCAAGCCACACCAGATGCTGGCTTCTACCTCTTCCTGAGAGCTCTACGAGAAACCCCACCATATCCTCTGAGATTACTGCAGTGACGTGGTAGAGCGAGGGCCTGGCCTCCTGGGAGCGGAGCACGGCTGGACTACAGAGCCCGGGCTTCCCCGGCCCTGCAGCGCAGCTCCTCGCTGGAGCCCAGCGGAAGAGGGTGACGCAAGGCACCATCATCAGCAGAACCGGATTCCCCCAGGCAACTGCGTCCTGGTGGGCTCCTTGGAAGGCTGGTTTCGGATGCAGCGGCAGAGGCAGGATGAGCGTGGCTTTTGGGACCAGGGTGCAGAGTGGGGGGAACAGGCGCCTGAAAGAGGTGGTGGCGCTGGGGCTGTGGTGTCTGGGGGTGCAGAGCAGCCCCCGCCGGGCCTGGGGAAGGTGGGAGAAGGCAGAGGCTGCTGAGCCCTTTTCCACAGGGCAGAGCAGGGACACGCAGTGCCGTGCCTGGGAAGCGCACAGGTCCGGGCAGAGCACAGAGCAGGAATCACATCTCTGCAGCTGTAGGTCAGAGGCCTCCTGAAAAAGCACCCTCGAAGTCCGCCCTTTGTCAGTGGGCTGGGACTGTAACGGTGCCCTGGGCACCTGGCAAACGAGACGCCCCGAGGGGCAGGTTGTAACCTCATTTCTGCATTACGCAGAATGGAGAAGTTTGCTGCTGGGCTGCCGTTTTGCTTGAAGGAACAGCTCGCTCGGTTATAAGCCCCGCTTCCCTCTCTCTGAACGCATCCTCCCATGGATATTTTGAAAAAAGGGGCCCATTTTGGCTCTGCTGAAAAATAAAGAAACCAAGAACAGGGATATATTTTTTTATGGGAGCTCTGGCTGGAAAGCGATCGACTTTGCTATACAATGCTTGCTTTTCCAGTCTCTCTCAAGAAAGCCAAGAACAAAAATTTCAGCCCAAGTTCATCCTATGCCGTAACTGCTGTGTTTGCTGCTATTAAAACGCTGAAAAAGGTCAAATTGATTCCTTTGCTTTGAGAATTGCTGGGAGAAGAGGTAGATTGGGAGATAGGAAGTTAAATCAGTGAATAGTCTGCTTCCAACAATTGCCAGCGAAGAGGAAAATACAGTTGATTAAGTGAGCCCTTTGCTAGACATAAAAGTGTCCAGAAAATGCAAGCAGAAGACAGGAGGTTAAGAAATTTAAGGCTTACTCGAGGCTCAAAAGGAGACATACCCCGGGTATTAACTGTTACCTTTCCTAGATTAGGTTTCATATTAATAACATGATTCTCTCCTACTGATTGAAAAAAAGGGTGGTGGGTCGCAGCCTCCGAACCTGTAATTAATTCTAATCAAATAAATGGCCGAGGTCAGGAACTGGGCAGCACTCAGAGTCCAGCTCTGTCCAGAATCTCTCTAGATCGGGTGTTTAATACCTACAGGAACATGGTACAATATTCTCCTGCCCCTCCTTGTCTAACTGCTTGATTGTTAAGTAAACACATCCCTCGGTCGGCGTGCTGCCACGTACATAAAGAGATGCCACTGTAAACCCCAGCTGCCGAAGGATTTTTCATCTTAACATATTTTGCTTCTAAAGAGATTTCTAATTTTCCCTAGAATATTTATTAGATACCTCATAGCACGTGCTTTAGGTAGGTGTTTTAACCACCACCATCCAATGGCCTGCAGAAAGGTTTCCTTCCATAGTTTCAGGAGCCACACCGGTACATGCAAGAGCATTTAAATACGCATTTTATCATGCTAATCACCAGAGCCGCCGCGCAGCAAGGTCTACATACTGACAGCAGATATTCAAAGGAGCAGTGCAGTAGCACGGATGAAAACGTTTGCCCATTTGCGAGCCCCAGGCCACGCTGTTACTAGCCAGGAAGTTTTTCATTACCAGGCGCCCGGGTGAAACCCTGGTCAGACACGTGGGCCGGGAGGGCTTGGGTGGGATGTATGTCCCTGGCGCTGGGCTCCTCTCCTCCATGGGCTGCTGCCACTGAGGCCTGGGGCAAGCAAAGGACTCGCCCACAGCAATTTGCCAGGTTTTCATATCCTGTGGAGCACCACCAGGAGCAACTCAGGTGTTTCCCTCACTACCATGGACAAGCAGATGTCTTTTTGGCAGGAGAGGCTGAAGCTCTGCAGTTGTTTTTTTTAATTTCTTTTTGTGCGTGCGCCCAAACCACTCCCAAGGTCCCTGCATGGCAGGGTGGGTTTGCCAGCCGCAGCTCTGCCTTTCACACAGAACAGTTGCACATCACGGCCATGGAGGCATGGAGGTCCAGGAAGAAGCCACAGCCAAAAAGGCAGGTCTCACACCCTCCTCTCTGCCTCCCCTCTGCGCTGCAGCCATCTCTGGGGGCTGATCGGGCGCAACACAGATAATTGATAACCACCCTGAGCGGCTGTCCTGTGCAATAACTCCATGGCCAGCCAGTGCTTCGCTGCGGGAACATGGGCATCACTGGGAGGGAAACTGCGGGGACAAGCGGCTGGGGAAGGGCCCGGGGAAGGTGCCGCTGGGTTGTCTGTTGGCAGCACGTGTGGTGCTGGGCCGGGGCAGAGCTCGCAGTGGCAGCCGGGGGCTTTCCCACCAGCACCTGCATCCCAGCTCCCTCGGACGCCAGGACAGAGCCCACTACACCGGCCAGGCCAGCACGAGGGTCGTGTGTTCTGGCTGTGGTGCTCAAAAAGGCGATTACATCTCTTGCCAGCTCTGCTCCCTTTATGTTGTTTTGCTGCTCGGCGTTTCCATCACCCCGTCCCCACGGGATCCAGCTGGAATGGTCTCGGACGAGCTGGAAGCGGTCTGCTGCGGCAGCAGGACAGGCCCACCGCCATCAGGGTGACCCGACGAGGGTTGGCCAGCACACGGTGTGCTCAGACAGCTGCCCACCTCTCCGTTGCTGCAACGTCACCTCTGCCCAGCACTGACGCTTTCCCGGGATTGTCTCTTGTGTTTTGCCTCCTGCCAGGATACCCCCAGGTGGGGCCACCCCCTGTCACCGTCCATCTCCGTCTGTCTCTGCTCTGACCAACAGCACACCAGGGGAAACAGCCTGTTACCCAACAAGTGAAAAAAATAAAAACAAAAAAGGAAAGTTTCGCCTCATTTGCTATCTGTACTTCATCAGTTATTTTACTTTAAAAGGTTGGGAAGGTTTCTTGCCTTTTCGTTTCAAGAATCAACTTCTCCCCTTCTGCTCTCGCTGCCTTTCTCTCACCTGCACCCAAGCCATTAGCCTCACAGCAACTTACGCTCTGGCATAAAACAAAACAAAGCATTTCTTTCCCCTGGAAATCCTCTCGGGCAGCGTTTCAAACCTCCAGGCTTTGGGAGACGACGGGAGCGAGCCCAGCTCGGCCCCAGGGGCCGCTCGTCCCTGCGCCTCTGCTGCCCCCAAAGTGGGGACCAAAAGCGCTGCTGCCAGATGCCACAGGGACGGACACGCGAGCTTGGGTGAATCCATCCCGCAGGCGGGTTGTAACAGGACGCTCCGTGTGGGATGTGAATAACGTACTGGCGCAGCTCAGCACAGTGACAGATCGGGGCGTTTTCAGTCCTTGCGCCCCTTTGAGAATAATTACGGCACGAGATTGTTTTTTTCCCCTCCTTAGGTATTTTTGGTGTAATTTCTTTTTCTTTATTTGCATTCACTCTAATTCTGCAGGGCGGGGGCTGTGTTTGGAGCAGATGACAAAGAGCTCTGCTCTTTATCATGGCACAGCGAATTGTAGTTAACTGGAGACTTTAAGAACAATACAGAAATCTATTTCATTAACTCCAGATACTGCTTACCTCCAATTATACAGCTGTATGAAAATTACCAAGTGTGAAATATAAAAAGGTTGTCTTGTAATTGAAACCTTTTTTTAGTTAAATTTTGAAATCAATAAGAAGAAAATTAAAAAAGAGCGGTTTGATAACACTTACCCCGTTTGCTCAATATATAGCTATAACCACCGTGAAAAGCCATTTACCTCACGATATGTTCTGCAGGAAGGAAAACTGAGGAATTGCCTTGCTTGCTTTAAAAACACCATATTTCAGTTTAGTGCAAAGATCAGGCAAGATGTGTGGGCAGAAATACAGCATGTCTCTCCGAGGGGGACAAAACTCCGGCTGGTGGGCAGGACTCCCCGGCATCTCGCCGGCAAAAGCCATCCTGCAAAGAGGCCTCACCCGCAGCCCCTGACGCGCGGGGCCGGGGCTGCCCCGACCTGGGCTGGGGAAGAGCCGCCGTCCCCGCCAGGGGGGACGCTGGGCAGGACCCCCGGCGTGCCAGGAGGCAGGACCAGCCCTGCTGCCCATGCGCGACTGCCCGCTCCGCCGCTCAAATGGGAAGAAAAGGCTCGTTTTCCACTAAAATCTAGCCTGTCTCTTTTCCCGTGTCGGCGATCCCAGCGGGTTGTTCGGTGGAGCTGTGGCTCCAGGGAGGGAGCGGTGCCCAACGAAGGCCCAGCTGTCCCCAGCTGTGCGGCTTTGGGGACGAGCCTCCCGCTGGCCCAGGGTGGGCTCTTGTCACCAGGGCTGGTGGCAGCCTCTGGCACGTCCGAGGCGGCAAAGATGAACCCTAGTATCTAGCGGCACTAAAGCGGAACAAAACATTCTTCAGGGGAATTTCCTCACTGCTTTTACAGCTCTGCTCTGATATTTACTTCGCTCATTAATGCTGCTATTTTAGTTTTGTCTCTATTTCTTGCCCTGTAGGACACGTATTATTTTGAGTATAGCAACCGATTTCAGGGGAGTTTTTCAGAAATTTTCTTAACCCCTTGTTTCCTGAGGTCACGGTGCCAGCTCTGGAGACTCCGGGTGTGACAAAGATCTTGCTCTTTGGCAGAGATGCCTTCCTTTATTCCCCTCCGCAGCTTTTGGAGTCAAAGAGACCACCCTGGCCCACAGCCCAGCCTCTCCCACTGCACAAGGCAGGTGGAATTTGTCGTCACTGTGAAGGAAGATGCCACCGGCTCTTCTGCTGGCTGCCATGATCTGTTCAGGAGGGATGTAAACCCAGGTGGGTTTGCGCTTTGCAGCGTGGCCTGGGTGATCAGCAGGTATCTCCCCTTCTTTCTGTGCCACTGTCTGCCCAGCAGAGAGAACATCTGAGGTGTGCCAGCAGCATGTTTGAAAGGAAGGTCTGTCCAAGCCTGAGAAGGAAAGCATGCTGGTACTGGATAGACATGAGGGGAACCTACAGGGAGAAGACAGGACCTAACCTGGAAAACAGAAAGGCTCTGGCATGGAAAAGACAGGTCCTATGTGCCCCAGCCTGGATGGGCGTTTGGGCTGGAAGGCAGGGCTCAACGTCTCCTAAGATCTGCCAGATCTATGTGATCAGGGCCAAAAAGACCCCAGCATGAATCCAGGTGATGAGCAAGTCAAACATCTGTGGAAACTCTCCACTGCTTTTATGTCCCTCTTTTGTTTCAAATTTGACGTACTTTTTGTTAAAAGCTCCACCACTTGGGCTGATGTGAAACTCGCCGGACTGTCAGCTCTCCTTGGGACGAAACAACACATTTGGCATCTGCAGGACCACAGAGGAGAAGCTACAAGAGGCAACTCCTGACCATGCAGAGCTACCAGCGAAGAAGGCAGCTCCATGTTAAAAGGAAAAACCTATTTTGCTAACAGTTACAGTTCTGCTGCTGGTGACCTGGCAGCTCTGGCTGCTGGAGTCTGTCTGCACCACCTTCTCCCCAGGAGTGTCACTTCTGCACAGCAGACGTGTCGATCACTACCGTGACTGGAGACTTGAGGAGGACATGGAGTCAGCCGTCCGTGCCTGTCCTCCTCACCCCTCGGCCGACAGGTTGGACTGCCAGGACCATTAGGAGGAGAAGACACGTCACCCACCCCAGTCATTCTCATTGCCTCACCAGCAAGGAAATTGCACGCTCCCAACAGACAGAGTATGAGCTTCCCACGACCCCAAACCCTCAAACGCTGTTACTACCACAGGAACCAGAGGTCCCGACCACAGCCTGGCTCCCCAGCGCACCAGCAGCTATGCAAGCTTCACCACTAAAGACACCTTACACACATGTTCCCTTTCCTACCCCAAGTATTTATTTTTTTTAAAGAATACCACTAGTGGGCTTCCTCCGTCTACGTCCAAGTGTTTTTAGGAAGCAGTCATGGTGAGACAGACCTGAAATGCAGATCCTTGTCCTGCCTAGGTAAGCCACCTGGGTCTCATACTAGTTACCTATATCAACATAGTGGATCCCACCTTGCGGCTGGATGAAATTCAGTCTAACAACTTCATTTGCTCTGGTTCGATGCTGGAGTTTTAAAATATAAAAGTCTAACTGCAAACTACAGTCTTTAATCCAACTTTCAGAACACGGGCCTGAAATTTTAAAACCACATGGAAGAAGGGCTTTTCTACTTGCTGTATTTGCTATTTGAATATAGCAAATTGTTTTAAAAACAGAGTTGTACATGTATATCAGATATCATTTGAAGTAATGAGTGTATTTTTCTAATCTTCCCAATGCCAACCTAACAACCCATTTCCAATATCATGCATAATAATTAATTTGTTTTCCGTACAGTAATAAGATTAACAACTTCACATTTACACGGGGTACTGAGTTATGTTCAAATAAAATAAGTTCTAATGAGAAAAATTGGAAGTGGCAGCAGATCAATGTTCCACTCAGCAATCCAGGTTTATGTGTGTTTGTCTATCTTTTCTGCATGTATTTTTGTCAAGATTCCACTGTAAACAAGATAATTTCTTTCATGTTGGGTTAGCCTGGGTAAATATGTTTAATGAACAACAAATACATTGCAAACATTGAAATAAATCTAAATACCTCAGAAAACATCCTGGAAACTATAGGGTGCTTCAACAGACAGAGTGTACTAAATAGGAGGCGACACGGCGCGAACACACCGCACAGAGAAAGCTGACATCAGGCACAGCTTGATTTCAAAATAATTCTTAAATGCTGTGCTTTAAAAGACCCATACGTGTAATGTGCATGTATCAAAAAAGCTTCTTTTTGTCAATAGGGCTGGAATATTTGCCTTTTCTAAGGAAAATATTGAAACACTAGCAGAAATCAATGAATTCTAACTAAGCAAGACAAAGATTAGAGAGATTTCTAGTTCTTTCTAGAAATTGATATTCACAGAAAAGCCAGTGCTAAAATACACCACGGTGACTGTCTGAACCTAAACCTCTGGGATTTACCCTGACGGTCCTTTTTCCAGGACTCCCACTTAAGCCCGTGCCTCACAGACGGTGCAGTAACAAGGTGACCAGTGTATTTCTGCAAAACATGTGAATGAGTAATTTTAGTCGAGCATTTATGTACGAACACTTAGGGCATCCATCTGCCTTCCCACTGATGGGGAGCCGGACACCGAAGGAGCCGTGAGGTCTCCACCACGTTTTATAGCCTGGGAAGCCGCGCGCTGCCGGTGCGATACAGACGGGAGACACCTGTAAATTTCTTGAACAGAGCAGAGCCCTCTGTTACCAGGCAAAGCCCCTTCGTCTTCACGGGGAAGGACGCTCACGGAGAGCACAGACACTTGACCCAACGTGGTCCCAGCGGGGCACGCTCCCGTGTCACCGGGGCAGACGTAATGGCTCGCATCTCACGGTCCCAGGCAGGAGCAGCTCAGAGAGAGGAGCCAGGCGGTCCTGTCGGGAATTTCCTCTGACTGTGTCTCCACCGAACCGCAGGGGAAGGTATTTCCCCTGCCAGCAACTGGGATTTTATCCCTTATCCTTTAGATCCTGCCTGATGTACAAATGCACCCGCTCTGCTCCCTCATTCTGGTCCTGATTTGCCACCTCCCCTCCCTCCCGCGCCCCGAGCGTGGCTGCGGTGCCGTCCCGGCGGTGGGGGACTCGCTGGGCACCGGAGAGTCCCTGCCCCATGGCAGACCAGGATCAGCCTGGGAAGCGGCGGATGCTTGACGCGTCCAACGCGGTGGGAGAAGAGAGGGGCTGATGCCCACGGCTGTCCTGTGCCACCAGCACCTGTGTCCCCAAGTCCTGCCAAGGGGACAGACCCTGTGCACAAGGGAGTGACTCCACCATCCTGGGCTCCATCAGCACTAAGTATATTTTCCGCCCCCCTGGGAACATCCCTGCACCCAGGCAGGTCTGTCCCCTGCCCTGACGGCCAATGGTGGCCCTCTGGCTCCCTGCACCACAGACACCCATCCTTTCTCTTGTTCCTGGCACCACATTGATATTCAATGACAACATTTTTGTCAAAGCTCTCCACGTGCTAACCCGTGGAAGCAGCTGGGGAGGTGGGCAGGAGGTCCAGTGAAGGATCCCGGACCAGGGAGGTCTCTGCCCATCTGATGTCCAGCAGAGGGGATGCAGAGGTGGGAGCTCCCTCTCCCGTCTCCACGGCTCAGGATCTGCCGCCATTCAGCCCTCCTGAACACAGGTGCTATGGAGAACCTGCGAGGAGCATCACAACAGAGCAGACCAAGGATTCTTGCTACCAGAAATGTCTCCTGGCCTTGCCGTATGGACGAGCAGGGTGATGGGATATGAACAGCTCGGTCAAATCTCCAGAACAAGCTGTTTGCAGCACGTTGTCCTTCCTTGGCCATGGTCTTGGGCTGCTGGGAAAAGGGAAGGGACGTGTCACCTAGGAAAAATACTGGGTTACAGCCTGCGTGTCCCCTTCGGACATCTGCTTTCTGCCACAGGGGATGGTGGTCAGAGTCCCCATGTCCCCGTGGAAGGCCTGCGGCTGGCTGTTGGCTGCACCCAGAGACGCCACGCGGCCACAGGACCCGCCGAAGGCGATGTGGGGCCAGGTCCCGTGCCCGTGCCATGGGGCAGGTCCGAGGGCATCTGCATCTCACCGTGGGACCACCGCGGCTGGGCCAGCCCCAGCATCACCAGCGGGGCCTCGAGACCTCTAACCGCTGGCTGGAGAATGGTGAAAATGAAGCAGCTATTAATATCTTGTTTGTATAGTTTCCGGTATACACACATGTTTCCTTGCCTAATTATAGGTGATTCAAGCTTCACTGCTTAACTGAGTGCAGCCATCACTTCCCATAAGACCTACAGTTGCTTACACCTCTGCCAGATTTTAAGAGTTTGTGCCGAAGTTTTCCACACCACATCTATGACTCAGATTATGGTTTGGGTTTTGGGTGGGTTGCTTATGTGTGTGTGTATTTGTTATCTGAGAGAGCTCTGATAAAAAGTAATTGTTTCTCAAGAATATAACAGTCATTGCTGTATTCCTACCACAACTTGTTTTTCAGAATTATTTTGCTTCAGAGCACTACCTTGACCAGTTTTTACCATGAGAATATCACACTTTTGAGGGGGGGACTCCTCAGGCTTACACATCTGCATTTCCACACCCAAATTTCCACCTACATTAAGCAGCATCTTGTCTTTCTTCTGCTCCCTCCCTCTCCCCAGCCGAGCCATGTGTTGGTTTCGTAAGGCCAATGAGCAGTCTGTTTCAGCCTGGTCTGAACAGGCCGTCCTGGGACAACATGACCCTTCTGCCTTGGCTTTGTCCTCCTGGGGAATCAAGGTCACCAGGTTCAGCAGGTCACCAGAATTTGGGTCCTTTCCTAAATGCCAGTACTCGACATCAGGACTGTCCTGTTCTCAGTCTGCCCATTGATGAGCAGCCATTCTGTCTCTCCAGCACAGGGAAGACAAGCCAAAGAGGTCTTCAGAGGCATTTTTTGTCTACTAATTGCAGGGGCTTCAACTAAATAGACCCACTGTTTGCTTCCTCCAGCAGCTTCTAGAGACTCCTGCTCTCCATCAGCTTACCCCAGAACTGCCAATGAAACCCTTCCACTTGTGCAATTCTGGACCAGGCTGCTCATAGCGACGTGCAATACCTGGACAGGCTTGGTAGCCCTGAAGAGATCAGCAATTTTAGCTAATTCCATTGCTGAAAGAAGTAGCAGCTCAACAGGATGTTGAGCTTCGTATCTACTACTTCTTTCAGCAATGGAATTAGCTAAAATTGCAATGTTTAAAATAGTCCTACATACATCATCATGACGACAGTGTTCCTCTGCTGGCAGATGTGTTCACCACCCCAGGTCCCATCAGCTCAGGGTGGCTGGTACCTCCTGGTACCTCTGTCACTGTCTGGCTTCCCGTCGCCCTGGCGAAGGGCAGAGTTGTGCCTCCCCAGCTGCCCCGAGCAACGGCCTGCTTTGTCTGGGCTTAACATGTCCCATTTGCCTTCACAGGAGACATGGTGCTTGGCTCCCGCAGTGTCCCTGGGGATGCGCCTCTGTGGTCTCTACAGCAGAGAGCAAACACTCTGGGGCAGCCACAGCTGGGCACCGCGCAGAGCTGGCTGGCGTGGACACCTCACCACCA
This sequence comes from Larus michahellis, assembly GCF_964199755.1. NCBI lineage: Eukaryota > Metazoa > Chordata > Aves > Charadriiformes > Laridae > Larus > Larus michahellis. The sequence goes on from NC_133930.1 coordinate 87,356,188, forward strand.
CACAACGCTCCTCCGCGCCCAGCAGACACACTCACACACCAGCTTTCCACGTTCTTCACCATCACAGACACTGAATCCAGAGACCTTCGGTCGTGAGTGCCAAAGACTGTGCCTGAGTGCTGGGTTCTGGCAATGCCACCACGGGCTGCCCTGGGCACTGCGTGTCCCTCCTTGCAGCTGCGCGGTGACCGGTGGGAGCTCTCCTGAAGCTCGTCTCTGGAGCAGGAGGAATGAGGCAGGGCTAAGGTTGACTGGACATTATTAGCGACACAATTCCTGCTCTGTTTGTCCTCCTGAAGTGAAAAGCAAAGGAGGAGGCAGGAGGCTGTGAGGTGGCCTCACGGTTAATGCTGCTGCATCTGTACCCACAGCTGCTGGCTCTGGCAGTGCCTCATCTGTGGCATTTGTATGTGGCACCGCTCAGGCTACTTCGGGCTTGTTTCGCCTCCCCACTGGCTGCACTGGCCGCGTTACCCCGATTTGCTATACACCTCGTGCGAGACACCTGGGGTCTGGCCCTGTCAACAGCCAGCTGCTCCCGAGCGCCATTCAAATCAAATGTCACTTCACGAATGCCCAAGGGACCAACGGCTGAGCTCTGCAGGGTGCTGCCAGGGGTCAGGGCTGCAGGGGCATCTCCTGGTGCAGCTCCGTTCCCTGTCTGCAGACCCTGCGCATGGGGAAGGCAGATCTGCCAGGCTGCAGAACGCGCCCAGAGAACCACGCAGCCCGGTGACACTGGCCCCAGCAACACCTGGGGCTGGTCTGCAGCTCAGAGATGAGCACAGCATGGTCCGAGGGTTCCCCCAGGGTCCCACAGAACCCACCCCACAGCAGCTCACGTCCCGTGTCCTGTGCTGCGCTGGAGTTTGCCCAAGTGGCTCTTCATGAGCTGCCATTGCATCTTGGGCTGCACAGGAGACAGAGCACCCTGGGGTATTAAATATTGAACATCTGCAGGAACAGGCTCAGGAGCGAGGAGAACCTGAGAGCTAGCCCTGCCTTCCCTAACTCCCAGCATCATCTCCTCTGCTCTCCCCACCCGCAGAGCGAGTTGAGCGGTTCTCTGCTGGGATCTTCCTTCCATGAACAAGCACCACGAAGGACACCAAGAAGTAAAGATGGTGCTGGGAGCTGGTTTTGGACTGGCGTGGAGTTGGATGTGGTGGTGCAAGCGTTTTTCCCTCCCCGAGTGCTACCTGATGAGGTCTGGCTGTTCTGGAGGCCCCCTGACTTGGGGCCGCGGCACCACCACTGCCACGGTGAGTCCTTTCACAGCCGCACCTCCTGGCTTAGCCAGGGCCCAGTGCCAAAGCGGGGCGGATGTGGGACAGAGAAAAGAGAAGTGGGTCCATCTCACTGCAGAAGCAGCTATGGGGTAAGCTGGACAACTTGCTGGGTTTAACTGGAAATTCTCGTGCACAGGAGGAAGGGAAACTGGGCTACAAGAAATAAACCTGCATCCGCCTGGAGTGCGCGCAAGAGGATGACTTCCCTCGGGACTCGTTCATGCAGGTGAATCGATGGTATTTCTCCCAGTTTTGTGACAGGACAGGTAAAATCTCTGCTGATGCCACTTCCAGAAGGGAGGAAGGTGAACAATGGCAAGGAGGAATCTCTGGCAGAGTCAGAGATTGCTTGGCAAACTGCCTGACAGCGAGCAACAAAGCTTGTGCCACAGCCAGAGCCAGCCTGGGACGGGCAGCGCAGACCCCTCCGGGCAGCCAGGGCACAGGGGATGAAGAGGGACAACCAGGGGCGGGGGGTCCCGTGGTGACGCCATGCTGCCACGTCAGGTACCGTCGCAGGAGGTGTCGTCGCAGGCAGCCCAGCACAGCGGAGGTGCCTGACCGTCCCTGAGCAGCCCTGGGGGTCCCATGCTGCCCGTCCCTGCTCAGCCCAGATGGGGAGCAGGGCGAGCAGCGCGGAGAGGAGCCGCACGGGGTGGAAGGACTGGAAAGATGCCTCGTGGGGCCAGGCTGCACAGGCTATTTCAGTTTATCAGATTGTGATCACTACCCGCGAGTGCGTTCTTGGGAAGGAGAAATTTGGCAGAGGGGGCTGTTGGATGCAGCAGGCACATTTAGAGCACGACCGGCACCTGGAGCCAGGTAAACCTAGACTGGAAATAACGCGTATGGTTTCGAATGGTGAGGGCAATTCAGCACCAGGGTGATTTACTGAGTGGTACTGGAAAACTTGCAAGGAAGGTTGATTTTGTTGCGTGTTACATTTTTTCCCAAATGGGGTGTTTTCATCAATTGCTACAGGAGCTACCAGGAAATTGTTTAGGGGAGATGCATGGTCTGTGTTGCCTGGGTCACACCTCCTGCTCATGAGGATTCTTCCCACATTTTTACATACCAAAAGGTCTATAATGATCCCCCATAAACAGAAGGCGGCATTTCAGGCCAATGCGGGGTCAGCCAGGAGCAGAAATCCGTTTGTGGGGCAGGACCTGAGGAGCAGCCCGTTCCCCCATGGGGGCTGTGCTCCCGGCACTTCCCAGGTTTTCGGTGCTTGCAGCAGGGAGGGACACTCATGGAAACCTGGAAACTTTGGTCCTGCAAGCGTTAAAGATTTCATCAGCCTAGACAGAAAAACTCCTGGGAAAAGCAATGTTAGATCATAGAATCATAGAATTGCCTAGGTTGGAAGGGACCTTTCAGATCACCTACTGCAACCATCATCAGATGAGACCAAAATCTCGGTGGCAAAATAACCAGCCAGGAATATTATACCGCTGTCTTCGCAAATGAGGGTGTTCATCAGCCTGTCACCCGAGCTGAAGTCACTGCTCCTCTGACCGCCTTTCCCTTAAACCTTCCTGGTGACGGGAGAGACGTCTTCAGCTGGCACAGACCGACTCTGCTCCAGAGAATCTGTGCTAATACCCTTGTTTAAACATATGTCCTGATACACACTTAGTGCTAACCAGTAAATAAAAGCCCACAGTTCGATTTACTACGTAATTACACTTGCAATATAAGAAGGGAAAATAAGCTTGTATTAAGCATTGATACGCACTTTTTTCCCAAGCACAAGTGACATGTGACAATGCGGATTTGCCCTCTGAGATGTCAGAGTTTAATGAAGTAGGAGAAATCCTGCAGAGAGTAGCACAGGACTTAGATTTCTCCTTATGAGGATTAACTTCATACTCCTGTTTGGGAAAACAAACATTTTCTTCAGCAAATGTAAGTTCCCCACTGGCTCAGGATCGCCCTTTACAGTCACCGCATGGGTTATTTTCTCCTCTGCTGGCCTGCTCCTGATGACAAAGCACAGATTCATATCTGAATGTACCATCCCACTGGTAGCAAGGCCTGAGGTCCTTGCAATGATCGCCCACTTCACGCAGAAGGTCCAGCGCGTCTTTCTTTCTCAGGCAAAACAATTTGTGCTCACATTTACATCTTTTTCTGGGCCTAGTGAAGAAGATCTGCAGCCTGGTGGAGTGCACTGGAGGGGAACCTGTGGTTATACAGTAGATCACTGTAGCTCATGCTTGTAGTCTGCAGAAAGGCTGTCTTGCCCATTGCTTCCTGGACCAAATGTGCAAGACGGTGATCTTGCCGCAGCCTCGGAGCATTGCTTAAGCATTGCCGAAACTACTTGGCTTTGGTTCATTTCCCAAAAGAGACTCATTCAGGTATTTCACATTAGACTGGCTTCAGCAACAGAGTGGAGGGACTGCACGCAGGTTGTTTTCCGCTGTTCCCAACACCTTTGACGGCAGAGGCACGGCATCTGCTCAAAGGGCTCAGTGGCTGGATGCAGTCTGGTGCACTCCATGGACTCGATGGTAGTTACCTGGCCAAATTCCCAATTTCCCAGAATTCTGGCCAAATTCTGACGTTTCCCAGTCAGGCTGATGTTCAGGCAGGGAGCTGAGCAGAGGGGTAGGAAGGGAAATACATTCACTCTGCGGGGAAAAAGTGGCTTTCCTGGGGCAACTCCTCTTCAGTTTTCTGTGAAACTTCCCTTGGAAGTCCCCGCTCAAGTCTTAACTTCAGAATCTCCTATAGAAAGAGGGAAAACGGTCCATCACCTTCAAAATAAGTGATGCAGGTTGTATGCACCCGGGAGGTGTGAACTTCTTGGTCTGAAGGTGCTTGTCCATCTGCACAAGAGACAACAGCAGACTTTCTGCTGTCTGTGACAGATTTTGCACGGGGTCTGCAGACAATCTCAGAGCCCATGAACTAGGGCTTCTGTGCTGGCCATGTGGCAGGCCCTCGCAACAGCTGCGCACCCTGTTATCAGCCATTGGGTGCAAAGGAGGGAACTTAAAAGCATAATAAATGGCCACTTCAAAAGGCAGTCTTGAAACTCTTCTAGCATTGTATTGTGTCTGTGGCTTGAATCACTCCTTCCAAATTTCATAGAATAGAATCACAGAATGGTTCAGGTTGGAAGGGACCTTAAAGATCATCTTGTTACAACGCCCCTGCCCCAGGCAGGGACACCTCCCACCAGCCCAGGTTGCTCCAAGCCCCGTCCAACCTGGCCTTGAACCCCTCCAGGGATGGGGCAGCCACAGCTTCTCTGGGCAACCTGGGCCAGGGGCTCACCACCCTCACACCAAAGAATTTCTTCCTTATACCTGAAGTCATTACCCCTCATCCTATCATTACATATTGTAAAAAGTCCCTCCCCAGCTTTCCTGGAGCCCCTTTAGGGACTGGAAGGGGCTGGAAGGTCTCCCTGGAGTCTTCTCCAGGCTAAACCCCCCCAACTCTCTCAGCCTGTCCTCACAGCAGCAGGGCTCGAGCCCTCCCAGCATCTTCATGGCCTCCTCTGGACTTGCTCAAACAGGTCCATGTCCCTCTTATAAAAACATAGAATAGTTTGGTTGCAAGAGACCTTTAAGATCATAGAATCACAGAATTGCCCAGGTTGGGAGGGATCTTTCAGATCATCGAATCCAACCATCAACCTAACTCTGACAAAAATCATCACTAAACCATGTCTCTAAGCACCACGTCTCCCCATCTTTTAAATATCTCAACCCCTTCCCTGGGCAGCCTGTTCCAATCCTTGACAACCCTTTCAGGGAAGAATTTTTTCCCAATATCCATCCTAAACCTCCCCTGGCGCAACTTGAGGCCGTTTCCCCTTGTCCTATCGCCTGTTCCTTGGGAGAAGAGCCCGACCCCCCCCGGCTACTCCCTCCTTTCAGGGAGCTGTAGAGAGTGAGAAGGTCTCCCCTCGGCCTCCTCTTCTCCAGGCTGAACACCCCCAGCTCCCTCAGCCGCTCCTCACAGGACTTGTGCTCCAGACCCCTCACCAGCTCCATTACCCTTCTCTGGACACGCTCCAGCACCTCAATGTGTTTTTTGTGGTGAGGGGCCCAAAACTGGACACAGGACTCGAGGTGTGGTCTCACCAGTGCCCAGTACAGGGGGACGGTCACTGCCCCAGTCCTGCTGGCCACACTGTTCCTGATAGAGGCCCTGATAGAGGCGAGGATGCTGTTGGCCTTCTTGGCCACCTGGGCACACTGTGGCTCATATTCAGCCGCTGTCGACCAACACCCCCAGGTCCCTTTCTGCCGGGCAGCTCTGCCCCAGCCTGTGGCATTCATGGGGTTGTTGTGACCTAGTGCAGGACCCAGCACTTGGGACACTTGTGCTGGGGGCCGGCCCCAGACCTGGACACAGTACGCCAGGTGGGGTCTCCCCACAGTGGAGCAGAGGGGCAGAATCCCCTCCCTTGCCCTGCTGGCCACGCTGCTGGGGATGCAGCCCAGGATGCAGTTGGCTTCCTGGGCTATGAGTCTATATTGCTGGCTCATGTTGAGCTTCTTATCAACCAACACCCCCCAAGTTCCTCTCCTCAGGGCTGCTCTCAAGCCATTCTCTGCCCAGCCTGCGTTTGTGCTTGGGATTGCCCCAACCCACATGCAGGACCTTGCACTTGGCCTCATTGAACTTCATGAGGTCGGCATGGGCCCACCTCTCAAGCCTGCCCAGGACTGGATGGTATCCCTCCCCTCCAGTGTGTTGACTGCGCCACACATCTTGGTGTCATTGGCAAACTTGCTGAAGGTGCACTCAATCCTACTTTCCATGTTGCCAACGAAGATGTTATACAGCACCGGTCCCAGCACTGACCCTTGAGGAACACCACTTGTCACTGGCCGCCACTTGGACCACAACTTTTTGAGTGTGGCCATCCAACCAATTCCTTATCCACCCAGTGGTCCATCCATTTGCTCCTGAACTGCCACCAGGAGTACGTTCAGTGCAGAAAACCAAGCACAGGTGCCATCATTTATTCATGCTGGTGAACTTCTAGTAAGAATGTCATCTATTAGCAATTTCTCTAATAACTAATGGAACTTACAGGGTCTTTTTTCCCCATGTGCCTCCTTCACTCCAATAAACCCAGTTTCCTTCAACACATCTCCTCTGGCTTTCTGTGCAACCTACTCTTCCTTTCCACTCCCACGTTCCCAGCATTTACCGTTTCACAGCCGCTGTTTCACAGCTGCTTTGACGGTACCCCCAACCATCCTCACCCCCTCTAACTAGCACTGAGCAAGAGGCAGCTCATGATCTGGCTGGTCCTAGACCATATCCAAGCCAGGACGCCACGCAGACCCTTGATGAGACCATTCTGGATCCCTGTGACCAGTGAGGACACTAGTCTGACTCTCTCTTCTCCACATAGATGTTGTTTTTCATGAACAGCCTGTGAGCTTAGCTCTTCTTGAGTTCCTCACAACTCCGGTGTGTTTGACCAGAGCTGGTGGCCTGTACAGCAGAATCTTCTGGGACAGTGGAAAGATGGACAGGGAAGAGGAGCAAACAATCACTGATGAGACAGCTGCATAACTAATTTTTTAGGGAAATGCAGCTTAAAATAGTCCATTGGCTGTTTTCTGGTATACATGGAGAGAAATCAGGCCTTTGGCTTCTCTCCTGATTTCACTGTAACCTGAAAGCCTGGCAGAGCAGGTGGGCTCCTCCTGTAGCTCTGCAGATGCTCAGGGACTCTTGACATACGTCAAATCACGGTGAGCAGCAGCTCCAGGGTGCAGGTCTGCACAGCCTTAAGAGCTCTTTGGACAAACGCTAAGAAGAACTCCAGCAGGAAGGTCTGTCACACAAGAGCTGAACATCCTCGTGCTCCACCTTCTGCTGCAGGACAACAGGGTCACGGCACAATTCAGGCCAGAAGGGACCCCAAGAAGTCTCTAGCCCCACTCTATGCTCGCAGCAGGGTTGGCTACGAGACCAGAGCGGGATGGTCACGACTTTACCCAGCATGGGCTTGAAAGCTCCCAACGATGGAGATTGCAGTTTCTTGTATCATTTTTCACCAATATTGGCTTCTGTTACAGCACAGGTCCTGGAGACAGGGGCCGACAGCAGAGGGTGGATCTGCTGATTTGCCTCCAAGCAGGTGGCTTTCAAGAGCTACTCTTCTTTTTGTATTTGTGATCAAACAAACAAAATCAAGCAATTTGGAGTCCTAGGTGCATCCTTAGTCATGCTCTTCCTCTTCTTTCTCCGTGTACATTATGTTTAGGCATATTAATCCTCCCATAAGGGTCTGCCATTCTTACATTGTAATTAACGTAGAATAACAAACTTGTAAACTCTGAGCACATTTGATTTGGAACATGTTGATATATTTGGCACCAGAAACTGGGTCAGTGATTATATTCCCTCTATGCATCTGGTACTTGTTGTTCACTCTCTGCTACCATGCCAGGAACACAGGTGCTAGAAATTGAACGCTATTGCTCTGGATTTATGAGTCTATATTGCATTCAGTGCACAATGTCTTAAACTTAGTCTTCACCTTTTGATAGAACTATTAAGTAGAATTATTACTTTTTAAGGTTGTGTCTTTTCCCTATAACCCCCCAAAAGGAAAGAAATGTTCCAAACAGACCCATGCGCTGGCAGAGAATGAAACAGAGAGTTTAATCATAATGCTTGTGCATGGCTTTCAGACTGACATCTGTACATTAAGAATATGTAAAAATACCAATTTCATGCTCTGACAACTTATTCTGCATTGATGGGGGATAATGCCATGGGAATGCCAAATGTCAAAGCATTACATAATGCAAAGCATTCACACACCGTCTCCTGGGCCATCACTGGTGGTTCCTTAAGGGAAATTTTCCAGAAAAAGGAGAGAAACAGTGACTGGGAGCTGCCAAAAGAAAATGGAAATCATGAAGTCAGAGTTAAAAACTACTGGCAGTGCAGCATCAAGTCTTTGTGCACAGAGTCTTTTCTGGCTCTGAATTGTCCTTTCACTTCTGTCAAAAGAGGAAATTCGCACGTGTTCATTTCAGAAGCTGTAGATAAGCCCAAAATGGTTCCCACAGAGGACCTGCACATTCTTCCCACCACCACATTCTTTTAAATAATTATTTTTGGAAACTGTGGATGTCCAGAAGGGCAACCTCTTCCCTTAAGCCCGGGAACCTCAGAGCAGGGGGCAGCAGCAGAAATGCTGTTCTCTAGCGGGGGGCTGCCCCGGGGGCACGGGGAGCACACGGACAGCTATCGGTCTCCTCACTGGCTTGGTCCACGTCACCTCCACCAAGACAGCAGAGCAAGCAGGAGAGAGGGGCGAGGCAGCAGGACCTGCCTGCCCGGGGATGGAGCTGCCGTGGCTGCTCAGCCCCCTCTGCCCACTCCGAGGGGGCTGCCAGCACGGCCAGCTTGGCCAGTGCGGCCAGCACGGCTCACCCGCAGCGTGCCAGGGCACCCAGCACTGACGTGCTGTCAGGAGAGAAAAACACATCCCCGCTTATCCCTGGTTCCTGCCTGATCCCTGATGCTTGGCAGCTGGCGGGGGCTCTGCGGTGCTGCATGTTCTGAGGTGGGGTCCTGTGCGTGTCCCTCAGAGGGCTTCAGCTCTGCATCAGACCAGGGATGTTGAGCTTTTTGCCCTGAAAACGTTGAGGATTCTTACTTGCTGGAATTTGGAGAGATGCAGAGCACTGTTATGATTATTTTGCTCATTTAGTGAGAAAATTAGGATCACTGAGGAAAGGAAACGCTTTCTCTGACAAGGGTCAATATGCTGCGAAAGCCATTCTGTCTTCCAGAGACGAATCCCCACCCAACTGCAGGACAGTCACTGGCAGCGCTTGGACTCGGATCCTGGGCATTTATCTGCTCTGCCAGAGGTGGGCATGGAGGACGCGCTTTGGTGATGCCAGTGCACGGCATCCCTTGATGCCTGACCTCTGTCCCCACCACCCTCTGCAGATGGACCACGCTGCTGCCCCTGCCGGGCTCTTCTTTCCCCTCTCCTCCCCACCTCCCCCTGCTCCCCAGCTGCTCCCCATTCCCTGCCGCTCTTGCCCAGGTTCCTATCTGCCGGCGCCGTGGTCCTCTGCCCCGTTTCACTCCGGCCTCTCCCCGCTGTCAGCTCTTGTGGCTTCTTCCCAACTACACCGAGTCCCTCCCCTCCCTCAGCCCGTGCCCCCCATTCCCCACATGCTTTTCTGGCCCTCCACTGACTAGCACAGCTGAAACTGTAATTAACAAGCTATGAAGCACTGTAGAGCTAGCTCTAAGGAGCTAAATAATTACACTCCCTCCCCTCTCCCGCTGCTGGGTTTGAAGCGGCAAAGTGGAGCGTTGGGAAGAGGAGGAGCAGATCGGGTGGGGGGTGGGAATTTAATTAACTTCTAGAGTGCTCCTGTCCCTGCTGCACTCGGTGGAGGGTGCTGATGGGCTGCAGCTCAGGAGGTCGCCCAGGTCCAACTGCAGTGTGGTCGCAAATGTCCCCGTGGTCCCTGCCCAGGCCCAGCGGCACTGGGAGCTGTGCATCGCTTCCAGGCTGTTGTGAAGGTCTCATCAGTGGGACCCAGCCGGCGCAGGCCACCGAGTACCCTGAGGCCTGTCAGGGTTCAGAACCCACGATTTTCATGCCGTGTCCGTGCAAAGTGTTTTCAAAGTGTCGTTCCTGCGACCCGGGTAGTGCAGCTTTCTGATGACGAAATGGGCGGCAGGATGGGAAAATGGCACCTGCAATGGCAGATGTCTGCCACCTCTTCCCTGTCCAGACTTGTTCTTCTGCTCCGTTTCCCTCCCCCTCCCTACCCAGCATTTCCGAGCCGTTTCAGCCCCCGGCAGCTGCCGCCTGTCTGGTTCCCAGCGAGGCCGGCGCAGACGGCGCTGCTGCGCCTGCCCGCCACAGCACGGCAGGTCCACCGTTGAGCTTCAACGAGAAGGAGCACTGCATCACCTCAAGTTTATGTATTTTACTGGGTCAGGAGAGGCAAAAATGGAGTTCACAGGCCCAGACACCCAACAGAAAACATACCATCAGCTGCAGCTGCTGGACAAAACCAACACGATTGTCAGGAAACAGCCTACGCTGGGTCAGAGACAACTTCCCTTAGCACAGGTGACCACAAACAAGTCCAACCCATGTCACTCAGCGAGTCCAGGTAAAAATTGCATTCGACAAGATTGCAAAATTAAGTTCTTAAAAACGAGATGATTGCTTGCTCACATTTAATCGACCTCCTTGCATGTCCACATTCTTCAGTCACTTCCCCGTGTTGTTCCAGACCAGAAGAAACATCACACAAACTTTCCAATGTGTCCAAGACTCCTGTGACTTTCTTCATCGATGCTCCTGGGCAGGGCAGCTCGTTCCAGGTGTAAATTCCCAAAGGAGCGCCAGGGGAAGCGGCAGCTCGTGGGGGCCATTTTCCCTCACAGGGCTGATGTCTAGCAAAGTTACGAGCGCCAGAAAGCAGCATCCTGACATGGTCACCACATTGATGAGTAACATTCATGAGACTAATTCTGGATTCCTTCACGCTGTTTCCTACAGCGCTCAGAAACAGGCTTTGAAAACAAGGAAAGGAAAATCATCATTTCTGTTGCCCAGGGTCCTTTCTGACCCCTGTCCACCCGAGCGGCAGAGCCCAATGGCTTCCCTGGTGCTCCGGAAGCGCGGAGACTGAAGACCTGTCTGGTGGCCAAGCGGCCGGGCTCGCACAAAGGCTGCGAACAATGCTGCGCACTCTTGGGTGCCACCTACTGGCATTTGGGCTGTAAATTGCCAGTTTAGGCATATTTTCCATATAAGGACAATTTCCCTCTTTCTTCCCTCTTCTTTTTAAGCAGGTGAAGGTTTTGGTGGAAGATCGACGGTCTCCACCGGGCTCCCGCAATGTGGAAGACTGAAGGGGACCTGGAGTGTCCCCAGACAGTTGGAGATGCTGCAACGCCTCCCTCCCTGCAACCCGCGCAGGTTTCCCTGTTCAGGATTTCCCCGCAGACCCTGCCATGCCTGATTCTCCTTGCTGGGTTTGTGCGGCCATCTGCTCCCTCCCCACAGGGCGGGCAGGCGGGCAGGGACTGGGCTCTGCAGGGTGCGGGGCAGCACTCTCGGGCATGGCAGAACTGATGCTGCTTTCCCTGCATGGCCAGTGACTTCTGGGGGGTCTGGGCAAATCGCAGCGGGAAGGTGGTACTGCGGTGGCTGAAGCATCATCAGCCCTCCTGCAGGGGAACCCGTGGGGTGGTCAGCGTGGGGGATGCCCACGCTGTGCTGCAGTTGGGACTCACTGCACTGCCCTTGCAAGAGATGCCATGAGCAGTCAGCTATAGCCGACGGTGTCAGGTAGGAAGCAGAGAGGGTTGTTTCCAACCCCACTGCTCCCCGCAGCCTTGGAACCCAGTTCTGGGACGCTGGAAGGTGCCTCCTTCCACCCTGAGCCGCTTTGAAAGCTGCGAGCTGTGTAGAAGAGGGGCCTCTCTCCAGGGAGGGAGTGCAACTCTGCAAGCCGAGCAGGACACAGCCACGGATGTCTCACAGCACCAGGAACGGGATGGAAAGGAGGTGCCACCCCCTCGTGTCCTGGCCAGGTATGAGCGTCAGAACCTGAATCTATGCGCTGAGGTCCTCTCCTCTCATGAATGAGTCACTGGCACACCAAGGATGGGCTGTTGAGGGGAGGAGGCAAACAGTTTGGACTGGGTTCAGGTGCATGACAGGGGGAAGTTGTCATTCCTCTGGAGAAACCACGCTCAGAAGCCCACGTAGCAGCAGGGCTCAATTTGGCCGAGTGACAGGGCACAGGGGTGACGATGCCGGCGCCTGCAGGTCACACATGGATCCCATTGCACTCAATGCAGCCAACTCTCTCTGCTTCTCTGTGGCAGCAAAGTACGCTCTAGAACATCCAAAACGGAACTGTGGCACTTCCCCACCTAGGGTGGACGTACTTGGAAAATATGATGTAAAAGCTCTCACGAGGGCTGTTCCTTCAAGGAGAGGCAAACAACATGAGGGCAAACACGTGGCCCCACTTTTCCTACGACCCACGACATTCAGAAATTCAGTGACACACCTAAGCCACTGTGCTTCCGTGCTGTCCTGAAGTGGTGGCTGCTGTCAAGTTGAGCTCAGTAGAAGCCATTCTGGCTCCTGATGGCCTCATCTGCAGACAGAGCTGGCCACTAGAGAAGCTGCACTGGAAGACCCAGAGAAGACATGAACTCCCACTGGGTGAGGCTAATAGTGAATGCTGTTGGCACACACTTGGTGGAAAAGTTTGTGCTGATTTGTTTGTACCCGTCAACACCCATGCAAACCAGAGCAATACAAACCATATTAAGACCAACCTTCCAAGTGTCCATCACAAGGTGGTCCCATATACATACATACCTATGGCCCAGACTGGGCTCATGAACTGGCAGCGCGGAGGAGAACTGGTCCCTCGCGGGCTAAAGAGGCTGCTGCCAGGTCCCCTGTGTCCCCAGGGTCCCTGGTGGCCCCAGGGTGCTGTGGGACCGGCAACCATGTGCAGGATGCATCAGAGGCAGCTGCTGACTTTCCACAATGACGCCACCAAAAAGAAACTTCCTTTGAAGGTCAAATTTGGCAAGAATGAGTTCTTGCAAGCGTAAAATACCGTGGTAGTCAGTGCTCAACCCAAATCCTCTAATCTTTCTGGTACTTATTCTAGAAACATGGAATTTTGTTTTCTGGAGATACTCTGAGGAAAGGTTCCAGACCTGAGGTCTTTCTCCAAACATGTGTTTTACACCCCTTCAGTAGCTGCCCCGGTGGAGGCTGACCGGGCAGGGCCTCCCCCACCGCCCCGGCCAGGAGCAGCTGGGGGCACCGGGGCACCCCCAGCCCCAGCGTCAGGCACCTCGACGGGGACGGGGACAGGCCAGGGTGGGGGATGCCAGCCTGTGGGTCAGGGTCAGGACCAGGTGAGGGGACCTGGGGTCAGACACAGCCCTGGGTCAACACAGTCCATCGGTGTCCTCAGGGGCCTGACCATTGTGTAACGATTTGCAATTCCAGTTCATCCTTTAATCGTATTAACGGCATATGTTTTACAATGATTAATTATCTGATACATTTGAGAAGGTTTCATAATATCCAGAGGCAGTAAAAAACCTTTTTGTTTTGAAAGGTGTCACAATTAGATCAAAGTGCCTGTCACAAGTGTCAGGTGTCTTATCTACGTTTCTGCCAGGGTCCGCTTGCTCCCTGACAGGGGTAAAACCTTCACCCTCGTGGGTCGGGGTTTGTTCTCCTCCCTCTGCACCCAAAGCCTCCCAGATCACAGAGTCGGATCGTTTTGCCCTTTGAGAGGCACTTTTGCAGCCAACACGTACACGCCTGTGCTAACGCTCCCAGAGGCAAAACGCGGGTTCTAATTACATGCCAGTAATGTTGAAAATAGAGTACTAGCAGTGCATTAAGGAAACCCCCGAAGTCTGAAAGGCCTACAAAAAATGAAATGAAAAATGAAAGCTCTGGGCTGAGCGGAGGCAGCGGTGCGTGCGTGTCCCTGCCCCGCTGCATGTGGGACCCGTCCCGGGCAGGACGGGGGTGACGGGGCAGCAGGGATGGCTCAAGTCCCCACAGCTCCCTGCCCACCTCTCCCGCTCCCCGCACGCCCTGCGCGACTCCACGCTGCCTGCTGCAGCCCAGCAGGACTGTTAGGCCCAGGAGAGCAGAAGCACAGCACACAGACCGTAATATGACCTTGTTTGGCCATATTAAACAGGACATCTATCTGTTCCCCTGGGCGAGGAGCTCTCTGTGCTGTGCACACCTTTGTGCAGAGGTTCCAGAGCCACCTGGAGGAGCTGGACCCAGGTCGGAGGGGCCGTGTGTGGTGGTGCAGCACCCAGGGAGCTGCCAGTGCGTCCGTGCTGTGTGGGCGCATGCCGTCGGTGAGCACCGTCGCTGCCAACGACAAGCTGGGGTGACCAGCAAGTAGGACAGGAGGCTTGGGAGCCCGGTGTCAGAGCAGTGGATGGAGGGGAGACGGACCATCTGAGAGGTCTAGTGAGAGCCCACGAGGCTGGACCTGCTTGGTGCACGCGTGTCCCCGCGGCAGCCAGGTCTGCTCAGTGCACGCATGTCCCTGCGGCCGCTGGGGACACAGGGGCAGCCACAGCTCCTGGGCAGGCTGGCGAAGGCGGCAACTGGCAGGACCTGCCTGGCGTGTGCACGTACATGTGTAGGTACCCGCATACATGTGCGTGCACACACGAATATGCACCTGCTGTCCCGTACGGGACCTGCATCTTGAGCTGCCGGGGAGGGGCCAGACAAGCCCTTGGTGCTGCCTGTGTCTGCACTAGTGTTGTGGCTCCTGTCCCCACTGATCCGCATGGCCAGCGGAGAGCACACCTCTGTGTGTGTGCCCCGTGTGTGTGTCGTGTGCCACTGGAAACGTGCTCAGCCTGGGGACGCGGCGCGGCGGCCTCTCCCCGCAGGGCTGCTGGTCTGGGCAGCCCCCGCCGCGGGGATCCCTGACCCGGCAGAGGAGGGGTGATGCCAAGGGACTGCACTGGGGGCTCTGCCCGGGGTGGGGAGGGTCAGCCGGCCATCGCACAAGCACGAGCAGCGCTGCCATGGAACACGCGCACTGGGGATGTGTGAGGCAGTCAGACATCGCTGCAATGGAGGCATTTGGAAGAAGGGTAAATCAGGCCAGTCTGAACTTCACAAGACGACCGATGTTCATTAGCAGCGCACACTCATTAACTTTATCCTGAACCAGTCTATGCAGCCTGGTCCCCCCACGCCGTGCAGGGGCAGCGGGGACGGTGCTGGCCATCAGCCACTCACAGGGGTGAGCCAGCTGCCCCTGGAGGTGGTGCCAGCACCGAGCTGGTGTCCCCTCGTCCCGGCATGTGGGGCCATGTCCATGCCCCGTGGGCTGCAGGGTGCGGGCAGGCAGAGGGGTGGCTTCCATGGGCCGCTGGGCCTGTTCCTCCCCTGCTCAGCCACGGCCTCTTCCCCGAAGCCAGAGCAGGCTTTTCCCAGCTCCTAAGGTTGTGCTTCTCCAACGGCCGGTAATGGACCACTGGTGAGTTATCCGTGATGCCCTTGAGGGTCTCCACTTCCAACCTGCCCCGTATCTTCCCGGCTTTGCTGTCCCCGCGTTCCCAGTGACAAGAGAGGCGCAGGGTGGCCAGCCCTGCTCCCCACAGCACGGGCCAGGGCCACCGCTGGCTGGGAAGATGCTGCTGCTGCTGGGCCACTGAGCCGGCCCCATCCCCTCCAGCGTTGCTCCACGTGAAGAGGAACGGTTCTTGATAAAACCACTGAGATTTCCATGGAAGTAACTCAACCAAAAACTGTGAGCTGAGAATTCTCATCACAAGCTCAGAGCATTTGAAAACTACATGGGCACAGATGTTTGCTTTCAAGAGAAAAAGGACAAAGATAGTTATTTGAAAGTCCACAGTGTGTTAAAGAATTAGGTGTTGTTTAAGTGAAAACTGCTTGCTTTTCCTATCTTTTGTGAGCATTTGAACTAGAAAGCAAAAAACAATAAAAAGGAAGCATCTTAAACTTTCCAGCACCCTCCGGGTGGGTACCGGGGTGTCACCGAGAATTTCTATCAGTCATTTCAATTTTGTTTCTGGAACATGCTTTTACACAGAGGAAACTTTTACCTCAGAGGGTGACTTTAGCTCCCTTAAAGTCTTTTACTTACATTAATTTTTATTCACCTTTATTAAGCTGTATAGGAAAATCCTTGAACTGCTGCCATCAGAGCAGGAGGTAAAGCAGCCTGATGCAGAAATTCATCTCACAGAATGTTTGGTTTTATGAAACAATGATATCCAAACCCATTTATAGATGAAAAATATTAAGTGGGGTTTAAGTGAACATTCCAGTTTCAGGCAAATCCTCATACAACTGCATATACCTGAAAATCTGCAACACTTGTTGTGTCCCTCCTGGCTGGAAGAAATTCATTCTAAAATTCAAAGACAGTAAAATAAAGAAACGTGATCACTTGCTCTCCCTGACAGGTCAGAATTATGAGAAAAATGCCTGTATTAGCAAGTCAGGGAAGAGGCTGCTATTTTGCACTGGGAGGTGCTGGTTCATTACGATCCCGGTAAGAAAAGCCCTAAGGCTCCGTAAAGTGTCACTGAAAATGCTAATTATTAGAGCTAACACCATCAAGAGAGGATAGCATGGATAATAGTGGGTCCCTTCAGATGCTGGGAACCACAAGCACCAGCGAGGCTTCCAGCCAGCCCAGCAGGTCCCATCTGTGGAAGGGGCACCCCTCTTTGGTCGTTTGGGCTGTCACAGGGTTTTCATTCAGGAAAACAGCCCAACTCATCGTCTGTACTGTCAGACAGAACGGAGCTCTGCACTGGAGATCCTTGACGCACTCCTGGATGGAGACAAGGCCGGGCCGGGGGTGTAACCGCCGTAACCAAGTGGGCACGGTGGGCAAGCTCGCCCTGCAGCCACGGGATGTGCCCGGCACCGTACACCCAAGGGCCTGGCAGCGCAGCACAGGACAGCTCTGGTTCATCCACAGGGATCCAGCTACTCTGCCAAATTCATCGCTGACCCAGAGCATCCCATCTCCTACAAAATGCCCTGCAGCATCACAGGCCAGGTCCTCTGCCTTCTCCAGGCACTGCTTGAGATTGAAAAACCATAGAGTCACAGAGCAGTTTGGGCTGGGAGGGACCTTTAAAGGCCATCAGGTCCAACCCCCTGCAATGAGCAGGGACATCTTCAACTAGACCATAGAACCATAGAATTGTCTAGGTTGGGAGGGACCTTAAAGATTATTGAGTCCAACCACGAACCTATCACAGGTTGCTCAGAGCCTTGTCCAACCTGACCTGGAAGGTTTCCAGGGATGGGGTGCCTACCACCGCTCTGGGCAACCTGGGCCAGGGTTTTTGTAGAATCATGGAAGGGTTTGGTTTTGAAGGGACCTTAAAGATCATCTTGTTCCAACCCCCCTGCCCTGGGCAGGGACACCTCCCACCAGCCCAGGTTGCTCCAAGCCCCGTCCAACCTGGCCTTGAACCCCTCCAGGGATGGGGCAGCCACAGCTTCTCTGGGCACCCTGGGCCAGGGGCTCACCGCCCTCACAGCCAAGAACTTCTTCCTCAGATCTCACCCAAATCTCCCCTCTTCCAGTTTAAAACCCTTCCCCCTCGTCCCACAGCTCCCCTCCCTGCTCCAGAGTCCCTCCCCAGCTTTCCTGGAGCCCCTTGAGGGACTGGAAGGGGCTCTGAGGTCTCCCTGGAGCCTTCTCTTCTCCAGGCTGAACCCCACCAACTCTCAGCCCCCTAGACCATTTTGGGGCAAAAACCCGGTGATTCTGTTCATCCCCGCGCCCCGCCCACTACAGCCCCCGCCCACCCTCCTCGCCCCGCCCATCAGGAGGCCCCGCCCCCCGCACGCGGAGGGGCCTCCTGGTGGGCGGGGCGAGGAGGGTGGGCGGGGCGAGGAGGGTGGGCGGGACCGGAAGCACGCGCGCGCCGCCACTTCCTGCTCGGCGTGTCCCGGCGCGGCCGGCAGTGAGTACGGCAGCGGCGCCGGTACCGGCCGCCCGACCCCGGCCCCGAACCCCCCTCCCAGCTTCCCCCCGTCTCCCCCCGCCTTCCCCCGGCACGGCCCCTCACGGCATGGCGTCGCCCGGCCCTTCCGACCCGGCTCCCTCCCCCCACGGGAAGGCCCCGGCTGCCGGGCCCGACCCGGCCTGGCCTGGCCGGGCCCGGCCCGCCCCGGTGCCGCCGGGGTCTGGCCCCGCCGCGGTGTGGAGCGGTTCCCCCCTCAACCGGTTCCTCCTTTTTCTCCTCCCCACATACTGGGGATCCGTATTTCCTTCCCGCTGGCACAGCCGCCTCCGGGTCAGCCGGCCAAGTTCAGTCCTGATCTCAGGAAAAAACAAATCTGTTGATCTGAGGGGAAGAAGGAAGAAAAAAAATCTTCTAAAAGGCTCAAAGTAAACTCCGAATGTTTTGTTATTTTGCAGGGTTTGTGTGTGGAAGATATATTCGAGTGATCTCCTGAAGGTATAACTTGTCACTAGAAAAACATTTACCTCTTCTCTTTCTTCTTTCCTTTACACTTATTCGCACTGTATTTAAAGGAAGTACAGAAAAGAAACGCGTTCTCAAACACACTGCAAATCGACATCAGAGCGAGTTTTACATCTCAGCATTGATCAATGCAAGTTATCCTTGCAAGAAACAAGTAACAAAGTTTAGCCCAAAATAACTAATGTCACCATTAGATCACCTTTATGGTGCTGTTGGTCTTTTTCTTGGCTACCTGAAACTGAGACGATAGCTGCAGTATGTACCTGATGGGGTTTGCTTCCTGAAAACCAAGGGGGTGACTGCCCTGGAATCCACCTTACAGCGTTTTTGAGTGTCTCACTGTGAGGACATTTCTGCTCCAGACTGAGCACATCAGTGCAGGGAGCGACCAGGTCTCTGATGGCTGCACATCTCACCTTGGGCGGCAAATGAAAAATGTTTCTTTCTCATCTGCTTTGAGTGCAGCTCAGTTATCTCTGTAAGCCTAAATGTAATCTGTGTTACATTTGGTACAGAAACACAGCACAGAGGAAGACAAAAACTGTCTCCTGACATTAAACTCCAATAATAACCACATATTGATGGGTTTTTTTAAAAAAAAAACAAACATACAGATTTGACATTTGTATGCCTTTTTAGGTAAACAAGAAGAACAAAGATTTTCATTTTTGATTTGGCTTCATAACAATTAATAATTTTGCTTGCTTATCTTTCCCAAAACAGAGGTATGCAACTTCTGATGAAGGGTACAAAAGCAGTTACACCAGCTGAAATGAAAGATTTCATTTAACTATATTCGAACATTTAAGTTGCTTATCAATTTCATGTTGGTTGTACCTGTGCCATATCTGAACAGTCTAAAGGCAGCTTATGTATTAAAATATGAGTAGATAGAAGACAGAAAAGGTCTGCTCTGCACACAGCTGTGAAGCCTGTTGATGTCTGCTGCCATTCTGATGTCTGAACCTCTGTTCTGATAGATCCTTGTGGTTTTAGGAAATTTTTGGTAATTACCTCAAAAGACCTTTTTTTTCCATTTTATTGTTGTTCCTGTCTGTAACAGAGAGACTGATGATAGGGTTATGTCTTGTCTTTACCTCCTAAGACAGCAGAAAATACATTTGTTGCTGTATTTTCAGTGCGGACTTTGTCATAAAGTGTTAGATTTGGCATTACTGCAAAAATCAGGCAAAGAGCAAGAAAAATGAGGAAATATTTGGATATCACTGGTGATTTGTGGTGGGAGTAGTACACTTATCTGAAAAGCCATATTTGCAAAGGATGAAAAAGTAATCTTTTTTGCAGTTCATTTTTTGTCTGTTTGAGGGTTTTTTCTTTCAAGAAATCACAATATTTGAAGTTAAGCAGAATGCATATTTCAAATGGCAAGAGGAAGAGAGGAAAAGGTTACTGTGTGAGCTCTGAAAGATTTTAAGAGTTGAAAAAGTAAGAGCAGCAAAAATAATGGAGTTAAGCAGAAGAAAGGAGTCGGTAGGGAGAAACCTACTGGCATGGGCATGGGAAGGACTGGCCTGGGCATCTTACTGCCACTTACACAAAGCCCCTTCTGCGCTTATCTTGCAGCTGAGTGTCCCAGGCTGCCGTGGAATTTTGGCTGAGGAAGTTGCTGTGGGTGTTCTGATTAACTTGTTTGTGCTCTTCCTCCCTACAAGTCACCCTCAGCGCCTTCCTTCTGACTGCACTGTGCTGCTGCCAGCTTCTGTTACTTTATCAAGTTGGGGATGCTGGATTTTTTAATGGACTAGACAAAACGTGCTGGCAAGCCGTCTTTGTAAATGATCCGGGAAAATGATCTCCTGCCATTTCCAACTATAGCCTTCTGGAGTTTTGTTCAGAATTGGCTAAAAGACATTCAGATAGCCGTGATTTTTGAATTTTAAGATCATTAGCCCCTTACCTGAACTGTTCTTATTTAGGTCCTACCAGAGAGGCAGTCAGGTACTTGTGAGGAAAGTTGTGCTCTGGGTTCAGGTAGGAATGGTATTCCTCTCGTTGAGGGGACGGGCCTAGGGTTTGACATTTGGCAGTTTTTTAAAGGTAAGGCAGGCCAGTTCCAAAGTATGATGCGTCAGTGTGTTATGCTCTCTGCAGCCTGTATTACCTATCAAATCGTCTAGCCTGTGCCAGACATGAGAGAAGTCTTTGTCATAGTCTAGCTGGTAGCAAAAAGGACAATTGTCCATAGTCGAAATCTTTCAGTGGTGAAAGGAAATCTAAGTCGCTGAAGACTGGCAGTCAGATATGTCTTTCTCTATTTGAGTATCAGTATGAATGGAGTAAGAGACTGCTTCACTTTGACAATCTGTCAAAACTTTGTCTGTTGAGCTCCTCTTCCCTTTCCTAGAGGCAGTGTTTTTGTCTGCTTTGATGCCAAGCACCTGAAACAGGTGTTTTTCACTCAGTGGTTAAGAGGTGGGGCTTAGCTATTACCTGAGTTTGAGGATGGTGAACAGCATCTCCAGGCTGCGTTGTGGTGCTGATGTTTGGTGTTTCGTGTTTCCCAGTGGCCTGCCATACATGCTGAGCAAGAGGAAGAGCCCTTCATCATTCCAGTCGTGCGTGGACCTTTGAGGAAGAGGAGGAGCCGTTGTTGACCTGAGCTTCTGGGGAGGATAGATCAAAGTAAGTGTAGTGCCATGCTGCCTCTTCTTACTCTTGTCCTCATTATGAAGTGCGTGTGAGTCAGCTCCTTGGGCGCTCTTTGACACTCGTGAGCCAGCAGTCTTGTTTAGCTGCATGTTTTCAGCAATGATCATGTACTTACTCTCTGTAACTCTTGAGGGATGATGTATGCTGATCTACTGGAAGTAGAACACCTACCCTAAACAGAAAAGGGTACAGAGTACAGACTGTCTGTAAGCGTTGCATTTTCCCGCTTGTGTGCTCATGTTTTGTGTGGTTTTGCTTTGTTTTTGTGGGAAAAATGTTTTTCTCTTTAGTTTGACTGCTGGTATAAGAAGAATACAAACGAGGTCAAATCTATCACGATCAGGGAAGGACTCGTGCAGGCTGTGCACAGAAAGCTGTCACAGTAAGGGCCTTTTGGTTCTTTAAACACCATAATCGCACAAATTACTTATGTATAAGGCTTCCAAATCTAAATTTTGGTACCTGTGTATCAGTATGTGAATTCAAACAATACCATGCACTTCCTTCCACAACTGAAAAACTGACCTCCCTCTGACGGTTTTCATGTCTAAAAAAGCTTGTTACCTTCCCTAGGAGTAACTATAACACCAAAATGAGAGACTTTTCACAGAAAGTATTCCCTTTCCTCTCCTCCCTTCCTGATGTAGTCATGTAAATGAAATAATGTATCCCATGAATTAGGCAAAGTAACTTCAGAATTTCTCTGGGGTTCAGTCTCAGTGGGGACCAGTAGTGAACTCTGGAGCCACTCGCCATTGGGCTGGGGTCACAGGATAGCTGAGGCTGGAAGGAACCTCTGGCAGTTGTCTCATCCATCCGCCTTGACTCAAAGCAGGGTGATGGTGAGCAGTGTGCTCAGGGCCATGTCTGTCTGGGTTTTGAACATCTTCAAGGATGAAGTTCCACAGCCTTTCTGAATAAAAGAGGTCCAGAATAAAAGAGGTTTTTTTCTTATGCTTAAGTGGCATTTCCTGTGTTTTATTTTTTGGCTCTGCTACTGGTCTTGTCATGTCACTGGACACCACTTGGAAGAGCCTGGCTCTGTCTTATTTACGCCCCCTCCCCCATTTTTTTTATTTACATCCCCCATCGGGTATTTATGTACGTGGATAAGATCCCTCTGAGCCTCCTCTTCTCAAGAATGAGAAGAGAAACTGTCCCTGCTGTCTCGTCCTGGCCTCGTGTGACAGATACTCCAGTCCCTTAATTGTTTTAGTGCTCCTTTGCTGTGCTGACTCCAGTATGTCCATCTTTACAGCACTGGAGAGGCCAGAGCTGTATGTAGCACTGCAGATACGGTCTTTGAGTGCACACTAGAGCAGAAGGATAACCTCCCTCACCCTGCTCCTCAGGAGCCCAGGATGCTTTTTGTCACAGAATTGTATTGGCTTATGGTCAACTTGTCCCATCCCCGGGTCCTTTTTTGCAAATCTGCTCTCCAGGCAGTGGGCCCCCAGCATGTCTCCTTCCCACGTGCAGGACTTTACGTTTACCTTTGTTGTCCTTCATGAGGATCCTCTTTGCCCACTTCTCCAGCCCCTTGAGGCACCACTGAATGGCAGCACGACCACCTGGTGTATCAACCACTCGTCCCAATTTTGCATCATCTGCAAACTTGCTGAGGGTGCACTTTGTCCCATCAGCCAGCTCTTATAGCATATTTGTTTAAAAAGCAGTATCGCTGAGCACATGAGAAGGGCCATTGGGGCTTTCATCCTAGATGGACCAAAACAGCTATTAAAGGTTGTAGATAATTATTGTTAAACTGGTAGCAGCGCAGAGATGTCATAGCTAGTGTTGAGCTGGGCAGACACCGCAGGCGTATCCTCCTCAGGCCTAAGAACATTGCAGTTGCGTGTTCGTGGCATTGTAACTCAGTTCATAAGTCCTAATGGGACAATATGACATGCTAGTTCGTATGAAGGCTGCAGATTTGTATACGACCTTTACTGTTTTTTTTCTTTATGGTACCATCAGGCTTGAGCTTGTGCAGAGTGTGTCTGGGTGCTTCTGTATCATAGCCCTGGCACTTCTCATAGGATTACATTCTGAAGTGCCAGCTCAGGTGGCTTTGCAGCTCAAGTGTAGATAGGCTCCAAGTTAGTTCTGTCAGATATTGCTGAATGTGCCTTCCCTGCTCTTTCAGGTATGTATATAAGATGTTACTTAGTAAAACAAGTTGCAAAGTACCCAGAATTAATAGTAGTTGGCGGAACAATCAAAACTCGGATTCAGGCACTTATTTGCCTCCCGATCCATGCAGGTATTCTGGCTTTGGACCCAGGATGGAGAGCAGCTATGGAGGCTGAGAGTATGTCAAGTGCAACTTTCAGAAGCCAAAGTCGCTGAGGGTTGTAGTAGTTGTTGTAGTAGTAGTTATAGTAGTAGTTGAGATTAAATCAGATGCACCCTTAAGTAGCTTTTGCTATTATGTATTTGAGCATAGATTGTTGCAGCTGTTAAGTCTGCTCAGTTTTACTTTCTGTACACAGAGCTCCATGACTAACCTTAGCAATTTCAGAAAGACCAAAGGTATCATCTGTCAGATGGGTTTTGGCATACATTCATGACCATTCTGATATAACCTTTTGGTTTTTTGTAGATACAGACTATTTGCTTTCCAGAATGTTTGTTGGATATGAAGACAACGAGGATACTGACGTGTATGAAGATGAACTTTATAATGAGGAGTCATCCAGTGAGCAGAGCATTGATAGTGAGGTGGAATTTCATCTCTATAGCCAGATCCACTATTCCCAAAATCTTGGAGAAATGAGCACACTGGAAATGGATGAAGAAGCTGATGTTGCAGGAGCCATGGATGATAGTTCAGTTCTAACTGAGAAACGGTGTGAAGATGAGAAAATCATTGAATTGATTGATTGTGGTACTCGGGTTTCACATGACCCTGAGGTCATTGTCTTGTCTGATACACCAGATGAAGACAGTGTTTACAAAAGCAAAGTAAAGAAGTCAACAAGCTCTTCATCTCAAGGTAAAATACATATCCCTCCAGGATCTTCCACGCCAAATCATGCCAAAGCTGTTGGATGTAATACCCTGTATGCTGCTGGATCGGGCACTGACGTTTCAAGGCAAAGGGGAAGCGCTGGTGGGAAGCTTGACCCAGTGAGTTCTGCTGGAGCTGATGCCATCCAAGATGTGTTCGTAATAGATGACAGCTCGGAGGAGGAGAGCTTGTTATCTGAAAGTGATAATGTCGAGACCTGGATGCTTTTGGGAGCCGGTGCAGATGACGGAGATGAAGATATAATGTTGAACCTTGAAGGCTGTGCAACTCCTGTCAGCGAAGGTTAGTACTTTTTTTAATTGCTTGTTTATTCTTCTGTATGTGGGAAGATTTGTTTGCAACGATACCAATGCCAATCTTTGAAAAGAAAGATAAACAGAAAGCAAACTGGAGGATGTAATGATGGGTGCAAAACTATGATGAAGGAAATGGCCATTTTTTATACCATTTCAATACCATTATTTCAGTAGTGTCATATGTGGAAAGACAATATTTTTTCTGGTAGAAATTCTGAAGTGATATCAGAGTGATTAATCTTGTGAACTTTACAACTTTGCTGTGCATTTTGTATTCCTAAGAGTATATAAGAAGTTGCAGGGTGAAGGGAGGTGAAATAAAAAGGTTTCTAATTGTAAACAATGTTAGCAGGAAAAAAACAGTTTGAGGACTAAAGGCATAAAGAAAATCAGAGGTAGGAACTGCCTAACAATAAAAAGTTTGCTGAAAAGTGCTGCAGGGTAGGAAAGTAATTGGTGCTCGTAACCCAGGGAGTAGTGCCATTCCTCTTTTTGTGTGATGATGTTTCTGCCCCCCTGCCCTGCCTGCCTTGCCTCGTTGCCTCTCAGCGGTGCAGACACTGGTGCTCATTGAGGCTGTGCTGTGTGCTACACCAGAGAAATCAGAGCTCAGGAGAGGGATGAACCGTCACAGGGGAGGGCATGGAGCAGAGGGGGGACCACCTGAGCTGGTTCTCCTTCCAGAAGCAGATTCTGTAACCCATCCTTCAGGAGTCTGGCAGTTTGGGCTGTTGATATAAAATTTACTGTAACTTCTTGTATGGATTCTGCACTGAATAATTCAGAGAGGTTCCCAACCGCTGAGGCTTAACATCTAACATTTGGGTATTTTGCAAAATATTATTCCACGTTACAATGCAAAGTTACTAAATGTGATGGTTAACGCGGCAGATTTTAGATACGCATTTGTAATAATCATACTATGGAATACGTACCTTGTCACCAGCAACTAAAAACTCTCTTAGACGGTCAGCCATCCTTGCTTGTTGCCCACTGGTTTCCCAGTGCACAAAGATGATTTCCAGAAACAGCGTCCCCTGCCAGTTTGACAGAAGGCTGCTTCGGTGGCAGGGCGAGCCCCATCAGCCACAGTGCTGGGGACCTTTGCCAGATGTTTAAAAAGCTTCATTTAAAAAAAAAAAAGTTTATAATAATTTTCTTCTTTTTTTTATTTTTTTAAAGTATACCATAATTTTACTTGGTACAGATGTAAATGAGGCGGTTTTGGGTGCAGGGAAATGAAATGTTCTGCAGGCTGGTAGTGGTGAAGTTTTTCCTCGGGGTGGCTGAGCAAACAGTGCTGCTGTTCACATGCTGGTACGCTGTTTGAGAGGGGAAAGCTGAGACATTGTCTTTGTCTTCTTTTCTGGTAAAACACCTGTTTCTTGCCCGTAAATGTTCAATAACTTATTGCTTAGAGTTGTTCTTGTGTATGTTTTTGCATAGTTACCCATCGCCTGTTGCTAGTCAGACCGTAGCCCGCAGTTGATCTCAGAAGGTGTGCCTGGCCAAGCCTCGCAGAGTTAAGAAATGCTTTTCCTATTCCCAGTGCGATGCCAGGAGAGTGGCAGAGCGTTCAGTTGCCGTGCCAGAACCCCAGACAGCCACGTTATATTTGGAATTTATATAATTTTTTTCTCCCTATAAATCTTTTAAAATGCAGTTTCTAAGAATTAACTTGAAGTTGCTAAATTCCATTAATCTCTTTCTTTTTTGTATTTTCACATCCCATCCTTTTCTTTGAAACTAGAGCTAATTAGCCTGTCTTTTTCTTAAATTACTCTGCCTGTTGGGAAGCTAACGTTTGGTGACGTGTGGTGACTGCTGTAACAGCGATGCAGTTTGTGCGTAGCACAGTTAATACCTTTTCTGGGTAGCGTCTATTTTCCTCATGAGTGCTGGGCAGGCAAATGACCAGGAGTTAGTTTCTTTTGTTCAATTTAGTCTGTGTATCTTCTTGGATTTACGTACCAAAATTGCTGATGGTAGCGCTAAAGATTACTCAAAAAAACAGAAGACAGAAAAATGTTTAAACAGTGCTTGAGACTTTAAGCATATTTCAAAATTACATATACACATTTTGGGGAACATTCTCTAATTAATTTATCGGGGTGATTATGGTTAGTACGTGTAACATGAAAATGAAAATTCGTGTCTTCATTCTTTATGCTTTTCTAGTGAAGGTCTGCCGGTTCCAACTGAAAGAGGCTTTTAAAAATCAATACAGGAGGTTAATATCAGGATACAATTTTGCTAACTTATGGCATGTTTTTGTAACAAATGTAGTAATGTTTTTTGTTCATATAGATCTATTCATAGATGTTGACAATAAGCAAGCCGCATTCAAACCAGGTAGCAGGAGCAGAATTTTCCTGTGGTGTGTAAACTTGACATATTCTTAAGAACAAAAATTGTTTCATTTAATGTGGGTGATGTAAGCATTTTTTGCGATGCTGGAATGGGAAGTCGTGGACAGTCACACAAGAGGCTCATAAATATAACTGTTCTTCTCCTACTGTGATTTTTATTCTCAAAGCCACATCACAACCTCCCCAAAGCCCCTCTTTGTGTCTTGCCTCACATCAATAGTGGTTTTGCCAAGAGCCGCCTCGTGCCTGGGGACGTGGGACGTTTGGATCGTGCATCAGGCACAGGCGGCCCCTGGGGAGCCACTGCTCGTTGTACACACACATCCCTCTTCGTTTTGGCTGCTGCCTTCCTATGTACGTACGACCTTGCAGAAAGCTGTAACCTTTGCGCGTTTCTTCTGGCTGTGCTCAGGCCAGTGGTGACTCGTTTGTGGGTGCCGTGCCCCATGCTGGCACTGGGGTACCGTGGCACCGGGCGCCCCTCAAACCCCTGCTTCTCATCCCACGTTCCAGGGAATGATACTCGGGTAGCTCCGGCACGTGAAAGTTTGGCTCAGGCACCCTGTTTCTAGCATGTGTGGTGATGGGGATGCAAAGACACAGGCTTAAAATAAATTGGTGATGTATGTATGTGTGTATGTAATGAAAAGCCAAAACAGCATCAAAATAGTATTAGGGAAAAAAAGACATAAATCTTCCTAATGTAAAGTAACCATAATTTGTATGTTAAGCTTACGAAGCATATAGAACTCCAGTTCTTTATAGTCCTTTATAGGATTCCTTTGCTGAAATGTAAACATAAAAGTTTTAAATCCGAAGGAAGAAATGCATTTTAAAAATGTGTGTTGCCAAATTACTGTCTCAAAGATATTAATTTAAATTATTTTGAGACATGCACAGTTCTGTTTTGAGGGTTTCTAAAGAACGAGATCAAGTATCTAGGTGACTACAGAGTATGTAAATTTCTATTTTAGGGATCAGTATCAGTAGTATAGTATCAGTAAGAATGGACGTAGGGTGTAGTGACTGGTGAAGCCTTGACCTTTCCCTTCTCCCCTGAAACTGCCTGTGACTGCGTAAACGGGACAGACCTCCTGTGACAGTGTCGTGGCCTGTCTAGTGTCCAGTTTGCTTCACATTGAAAAGGAAACTGAAACGTGAACAATTCTCTGACTGTGTCAGTCATTTGATGAGTCTGTTTTCATGTCTTAGTCCCTGAAATAGAGATGCTGAGGCTCCACCAGAGTCAGAAATAACCCTCAAGGAAAGGAATTAAGTGTATCTCCTTATTTGGTTAACTCCTCTACATCTTACTTGCTTGCCCTGCTCTTGTCTAACAGTCTTATTATTTTTAATATTCTCTATAAACAAATAACACTTTCTTGATGCCTTCAGCACAGTCTTCCCCCTATGCGGCCTTCTAGCTTCAGCCACCACCTTCTGCTGTGACGGAGGAGATGTCCCTTTGCCTTGGGAAATGAGCTCTGCTTCCTGATGCTAAACCAAGATTCACCTGTACCCTTCTGTCCTCAGTTGACGTCTTGAAAGTCAGGGCTGCCCCACAAACACTGCTGTTCAGTACACAGCTGAAAGCTTTTCCTCCCTTTCTGCCCTCTTTCCAAATGGCTTTAGATGCCTTTCACTTTTTATTTTTGCTTGTCTAATATCATGTTAATCAAAATCACGTTTGTCCCTGTATTTCTGTAAAATCCAACTTTTCATTGCGTGTCTGCTGGTTTCTCAGCAAGTACAGCTGATTGGCAGCCGTTCGTTATTTGGGATATGAGGATGGGCGCTGGCTTCCTTGTTTCACACAGAGGAATGTCAGGCACAGCACTTACTGTGTCCATCGTGTCTCTGACTTTGTTTTTCTGTGGTAGATTGTGCATAGCTTGGAAGCGAAGCAGGCACTTCAATTACCCACGGTCGGCCAAGCTGAAAGACGGTGACCACGAACCTGTGCGCATTACTTGCCCCCACCTGGTCACCTGTGGGTTTCCTTGCACAGCATTTGGAAAAGTGCGCTTCTGCGGGTTGTTACGTTGCAAAAAGGTCCTACCTGCTTCACGTGGCATTTAAAAAATCGTGTTTGGTATGATTTACCTGATTTTTTAAATGTTTAGAGTCTAGAAGAAAGTGTGCAAAGAGAATCATCACAAACTGTACTAAGTGTACCAAATTCATTTTTAGTGTCATAGAGTTTCCAGGTCGTTGAAGGAGGTTTCTCCCCTCCCACCCCTTTCCTCCACTTTGCAATAAGAGTATATATGATAAGAACGTTAATCTCCTGTAGTTGGAAGTCTTTCATCCATTCCTTCATTAAAAGCTTCCTGTTAACATATTTCCTCTCCCATGTATAGCCACAATCCTAATCTCTGTGCTTTTTTTTCCCTCACGGCTTTTGGAAAGACGGCTTTCAGAGCTGCAGCATTGGTGTCCGGCCACTAAGGGGTACAAAAAACAATTTATCTTCTCCCTCTTTCATCCTTTGCCCACCCAGTCCCTTCCTCGGAGACAACAGGCTAATGTGATCACACTCTGGGCTTGGCAGGTTTGCGTAGTTGTTTTTTAATCCAAAGTTTCTATAAAACAGCACATAGGTACTCTGCTGGCTTCACAGAGAGGGAATGGTTGTTTTCTTCTCTGCGCTGTTTTTTTTCCTGTTACCACGGTAGTGAGGCTTTTACAAGAGCATTGCTGGAGGTACTACTGCTGGCACAAGAGGTTGCTGTTACAGCACCAGCCCTGGGTACGGCTCTGCCCTGGCACGGAGCATCGCGTCCCGATGCCCTTCATGGTGGCATCTCCACAGGCTCCCCAGGAACCCCGGGGCCACCTTCTGAGCGGCTCTGGGCGCGTTTTCATGACATCTGCGGGCAGAGACAGGCCACGCGGTAGTTGGAGCCATTCCCACGTGTGCCGCTCAGCGCAGCTGCCACCCGGGGGTCCCGGGGGTCCTCCCCCCCACAGCACCGGGCCGGGAGCAGGGACCACTCAGCCTCTGCTCGGGAGCGGTGCCTGTGCAGCTGGAGCGTGCTCCAGCCCGGGGGCGCAGAGGGGCTCTGCCAAGGACGACACCATGCTTTTATTGAACCATCTTGTTCCACGACTGCGTAGAAGCCGTACTTGGTGTTGCTTTGGCACTGGTGGTAACGTCAGACAAGCGAAGAGCAGAAGATTCAGAGCAGAAAGCACAAAACTGAGGCTTACGGGGAGTTGCCAGATATTTTTAAATTTGTTTATCACATGACCTTCTAGCTGTCTGAATACATTACGTAATTTTTGTGTTTCCTAACAGATTGACTTCTGGAATTCGGTAAATACGAGTATTTTTAATCTTCTGTGTTGAAAGTAGTTATGGAAGGAAGCCAGCATCCAAGGGGTAAATCATTTCACTTGAGGCATGGGGTTTTGTGTCCACTTTTGCTCCTGCTGTCCTGTAAAACTGCCCTGTACAAAAAGAAATAGTGAACATAAAATGAAGCGCAAGTTAGTATTTCTAAAGCAGTTTTTTCAGCTTTCCCTTTTGGCGTCCATTTCCATCTTGTTTACCAGGTTTAGAGGTCTTGCTATGCACTGATTTCTATCCTTAGTAATCAAGCCTCTCATTTAGTCAAAGAAACCATAATAAAAATACATCTGTAAAATGAAAAAAAAAGTGAGGCGGGATGTAAACATTTAGTGAATGAAAGCATAAAAAAATTCATGCCTAAACTGAAAAAAAGAAATTTTAAAGCATTTTATTTTTGCCTCTTCCCTAAAAAATAATATAGGAAGGAGTTTTCTATTCAGCAGCAGTAACTACGGTTTACGGAGTCAAAACAGAAATAGCAGTCTCTGATAAATTTAGCTTATTGTTTTATCTCTGTCAGCCATGCTCAAAAGGAAATACGCTTTGTTAACTATCAGTTTTTAAATGGCTTCTTCTAGATGTATGACTTAATTTTCTCTTAACTCTGTGTGATACTACAGAAACTATTCAAAAATCTGACCACATCTGTTTTTTTTTCTCTCTGTGCTGTTATTCAAATCCCTCAGTGTATTTTTAAATGGTGAAGAGGTGTAAGCTTCTTTCTAAAATGACAAAAAAGTACAGTGAGTTGTGCTTTTCTTCTTTAATTTACCCTTGACAGCTAGTTTTGAACGCGACCTTTGCACAATATAGTATGTTTTTATTCTAGAGTCTTGATATTTGTAGCACCAACTTACTCTTTTTACAAAAATATCTACAAGAAATTTTTCTTTTTGTTAGGCTGCAGAAAAACTATTTCTAGAGCCATAGTTCCCTGTGCTTTTTGGATGCCTAAGTTGTGGAATCGCTGAATTAAATTTCAGCAAAGGTTGCTTTCAAAAGTAAAAAAGATTTCTTGGTGAAAATTAGTTTCACAATTAAAATGTTTTTATTACTAATACATAATGGTAGGTGCTGCGTTTCTTAGAAGCAGCAAGACTTACGAGTGTGGTCCATGTACAAACTCCGATGTAAAACCCCAGCCACGAGCCCCGAAGAAGCAGGGTTGCGTGGCGGCCGACAGCTCGCTGCGTCTCCGCTCGCTGCTGCGTCTCCGGGGGCCGGGGCAGACGCGGGGACGTTGCAGACGGTGGCCGTGGCCATCGCACGGCGGCAGCGGCTCAGCATCCCCTCTGGAGGAGTCCTCTCACGGCAGGCGGGAAGGCCTTGGGGTAAAAGCGGCGTTGGCGAGCATCCCGTGCTGTCCGGTACGCCACGCACGTGGCACCGCGCCGTCCCTGCCGCCTGCGACGCTCGCTCGGGATGGAGGGGCTTCCCAAGGAGGGGGTCCTTGGTCCTCCCTCCCTGCCGGGAGCCCCCTGTCCCTGTCCCCACTCCTGATGGGAGCCTGGCGTGGGGCTGGGAAGGGGGCGCTGGCGCAGTGGTGCCAGGTCGTGCTGGCTGCCGGGGAGGCGCAGGTCGAGGTCACCCGCTGCCGTGTTGGTGTGTTTGTGCACGCGCTGCTGAAACCCCGTATCGGCTTTGCTCACAACGGTGCCCCGCTGAGCGCTTGGGCTTTGCCTGCGATTTGGGGGGTTTTCTTCTGGCTCGTGTTCGCTAGAACCCTAACGATACCTAAATGTAGTAGGAGTGTTTTGTGCGTGAGTTACTGCAGCAGAATGCACCCCGGAGCCGTAATAAGCAGTGGGAATCCACCTCCCGTTTGGAAGATACAGCACATGCATATGGATATTTTGATTAAAGGAAAAAAAACTTAATCTTCTTTACCGTGTAATGTGGATACACTCGAATCTCTTGATTATTTAAGAAAAAAAAATTAATAAAACTAATAAAGTTCCTTTGAAAATCTGAAGAGATCCAGACTAAGTATACCTGCAGCCTGAGCAGGCCCTTTTATCTGTACAGATTTCTCTGCTATTGTGGACCTTAGCTCTAATTTAAATTTCCCATGGCTTTGGATTGCTGACTAGGTTTTCTGCAAGAGTGCCCATGCTTACATGGTCATATATTCTGGGTGACTTTTTCACTTTTTTTCTCTTTTTTTTGCTGCTCTGTTGATTGTTATAAGGGGAATTTTTTTTTCCACTTCTGTCATCGGTTTAATCTTTCTTCCTTGTCCCTGTTTCTCTGGGCTTCTTACAGGTGGGGAGAAACTCTCATATTGCAACTGAATTTTTGAATCCTGCTGGGAGACTGATTTAATCCTTCTGAACGAGAAGCTCAAGATTTTTAAGTAATTAAAAAATGCAATAGAGAATATACTGAAGACAAAAGACTTGCTGGTTTAAAAAGGGGAAAAGTTAAGTTTTAGTAGGGCTACAAAGGGACGTAAATCATGCAGATATGTGCATGGAATAAGCACAGGAAAAAAAGAATTTATATTAATGAATTTTAAAACAGAGTAAAAGTCCAGAGAAGGACTGACAGGAGGAATAAAATGGCCCGTTGTTAATGCTTTGTTACGTGTTGTCCTGTTTATCGTAGCACCTAGTGGAAGTGGTTTTGTCCTTCAAAGCTGTGGACAAAATCGACGTGTAGAAGGACAGCACATGCTTCATTTTGTGAGCCCTTAGGCTGTAATTGGCCCATTTCTAGAGAAACTGGTCCCTTTTTGCTGCAGAGACCTCGCTGTGTCTCGGGGTGCGGAGGGGACTCACCGCAGAGGTCCGAAGTGCAGGTGGGCTGAGCGGCTGTGCTGCCACCACGGCAGGCAGCGCATTAGGCCGTTTGTACCTTTCTTAATGAAGAGCACAGAAAACTTATGCTGTGATACCGTCACAGCAACCGTTCATCTTGTAACAGTTGGTATTGGGTGGCTCTTTGCTTTTTCGGTCTGGAGGAGATACAGAGTAGATCCTTAATACTGTAATATCTGTGCGTGTGCAGGTACATACACACAGTATCTATAGCACAACCTGACGAGTCCTGGGATGGTTACAGTGGTTGTCTTTATACTCTGTTAATGTATATAATTGATATTCCCAGTATTCTTATTGATAAGTGTTGCATGCCTTCCGTGACTTTCGTGTATTTCACCCGCAACCACGTTCCTCCAGTGGGTTTTGCCAGCAAGGACCGTGCCATCGGCCAGCAAGAGGCTGGTGTGGGCTCACACCTCACCCCGCTCCTGGCGCTCTGTATCCCTGTGCTTCCTCCTGCTTCCGTAACTGCCTGGGTCGCTTCCGGCCTGTGCTGAGACAGATTCCAAACTCCATGTGTAAATCAGAGTAACGCCGCAAATATCCAGAGAAACTCTGGATTAGGGAGGTTTTTGTCACCAGAACCTCTCCAGTTGCCTGATGCTCATGACGGCCAGGCTCTCCCAGGAAGCTCTCCGTGCCGGAGCACCGCTGGCCGGAGCTCATCGCCCTTGGAAGGTGGGAGAGGCAAGGGTGACAAAGGTGGGAGAGGTGAGGGTGACACCGAGGACTGTGCAGGAGGTTGTATGAGCAGGCCGTCACCCGTTGCCTCTGCTGAGGGTTTCCAGCTCACAGCGGCATTTCCCATTAATGCGGCAGTTTTTGCAGTTGTGGAATTCAGCTTTAAGCTGTTTAATTTTTTATGAAAATTTCTAGCACCAGGAAGGTTTCCCATCTGCCAGGCTCAACCTCTATGCACTTCCTATGGTGGTGGTGATGTTTGTCTGGTTTTCCTCTGGTACTCTTGCTAATGTCTCTGATTTTATTTTGTATGCAACAGCGCCAAGTATCTTGAGTATATACCTTGGGAGATAGTGACTTTGTTAGAAGTGTGAAAATAAGAAAATAAAAGCTCTATCTAGTCAACTGGACTTCTCGTTGTGGGCAGGTGATGCATGACTTATGTTGCTGAGCAGTAAAGCCATCGCCCGCACCCTGTAGAGAGCCATATGCACAGGACTGGCTGCCTCGATGTGTTTTGGGTGCTCGTTCTGTGAGTTCCTTTGCCCTCTTCGTACAGTCTCGGGTCTCATACATGGTGGTTGGTTTTCTTCCATTTCCCTCCTTTTGCAGTGTAGGCGAGAGGAATACACTTGCAGGCGCTGAGGCGGCCTGTTGGATATGGCAGGTTTTGGCGACGATCACAAAGCAATCCTTTGCCCAAAGCAGATAGCTTTACCTGCGCTTTGCCGTGCTGCGGGGGCTGCTATGGCTCATCCCTCCCCAGAGTCCCGAGCCGCCAGGCACAGCGAGGTCCCGGCCAGGCACCCTCAGCACTCGATAAATCCCCCTCCATCAGCCCCTCTAGCCCCCAGCGGCGGAGGGAGAGGGGCGGGGGCGGGGGGAGGACGCCAGATGCTTTTTTCGGTCTCTTTTTGAAACTCCCTGTGCATGGCGAAACAGCAGAGTTTTCCCTGCCCTTTAGGCACGGGGGTGTTGTGCAGCCTCCGCGGTGACAGTAGTTGCGTTACGGTTGTACGTACGTCCCGGCGTAGACGCTGCTGAAGGTAAGCCACGACTGCATCTTGTACTTTTAAAACTTTATCTGCAGCGGTCCGGGGATTTCCCCCGCCCCCCGAGGCCATGGGGGGCTCCGGTGGCGCTTCGGGCGGGCTGCAATACTACACGTGTGTAAGCATATGCACACGTGTGTATTTGTATGTGTATTTATAGACGTGTACGTGAAGGTTCAGCTTTTCCGCTTGCATCGTGTTGATGTGGGATATCATGCACATGCAGCTTTACAAAGAAAACTCAAGTGAGAAAAGTTGCCAACTTTTAACAGAGAATTCCTCTCGTGTTCTGAAATACGTCTCCGAGGGGGGCAGCAGCGTCCCCAGCCTGTATCCGCAGCCGAGATGGCGGAGGTCGGTGCAAGAGGCTTCAGTCCCCCACAGCCCCGCACAAACAGGACCGTTCCCCCAGGCGCCGGGGAATGTGTGCAGTTTCCGTACCATTTCCCTGAACTTTTGGTACTTCTAGAGCTAAAGCTGAGTGGGAGTGCACTAGGGGGATTTCCTCATCAGACTTTTAATTATAATTTTGTTTTGGCATAAAATTTAAAATAGCAAAGAGGAGGATTCCTTTAAGAAATCCGTGCCAGCCATCAGAGCAGAGGGACAATTCAGCTGGCGTTTGTAGTGTGTGTGTTTGTGCACCTCCCCGTGGGTTGTTCTGTGGGGTTTTGGTGAGCTGACGTTGGAGGCGGTTTATTCCCTGAGGCAGTTTTTCTGAAACACGTCCGTACTGACCTTTAAGGTGGTAGTGATTTAGCGTGTTTGTATGTTTTTATCTTATTTAATTTTTGACGCACCCTTCTTTTTAAAAAAATCTTTTGGAAACTTTTATATTTCTGGATAGAAAAAAAAAAAATTAAATTGTCCTCGTGCGACGTCCGTTTGTCAAAAACGAAGCCTGAAGACCAGGCATCAGGCAGTCACTTGCGTGTTGTGCGGTTTTTTCCCGTTTTAGGCAGCAGCCTTGCGCAGGCGGAGCGACGGCGTCTCCCTTGCTCCAGCACAGAGGGCAGCGAGTCGCTCACGGCGCGCAGCGGCGGCGGCCGCGTTCTGGGGGGGTTCAGGCAGGCTGCGAACCCCGCGGCGCGGCCGCTGCTCCGGACCCTGCTCCGCCGGACGCTCCCGGGGACCCTCCGGCCACCGGTGCCCCCCGGCTGCACTGGGGGGGCCCGTGCGCGAACCCCGGCCGCCCCTGCCTGCCCGCGCCCCCAACCCGCCCTGCCTGTCCCTGCCCCTTCCGCCCGGCCTGTCCGCGTCCCCGCCCGCCCCTGCCCTCCGCCCGCCCTTCCCGGGCCCGCCTCGCCCCGGCCCGGCCCGCGCGTCCCCCGCGGCCCGGCGGCAGGCGGCCCCCGGCGGGGCTGGCGATCGGCCCGGCGGGGCAGCGGGGGCTGCCGGCGCGGCGGGGGCTCCGGCCGCTTGTGGGGCCGATCAGCGGCGGGATTCAGTGTGAGACGGTGCGTGCTCGGCACCGATTGGCGTCTCATCGGAGAGGCTCATGATGATTTTTTTCTCTCCTCGTAGTGTTTTTTCCCTGTTTGACTACTTCTGAGGAGTCCGCGGCCGGGGCCCGCCGGCTTCAGTCTCCTGTCCTGCTCTTGCCATTTCTGGGTGGAAGCACCGTTGCTAATAGGCAGTTCTGAACCCGAGTGTTGTGATTTACCTTAAAAATTACCTTCTCTTGGAAATGATCGTGGAGTTACCGACTTCAGAAAACAGTAAATTGCAAAAATCTTTTTTTTTTTTTGGCAAGCATTATTTAAGCTCTCTTTCGCTGAGGTCTTGAGCGAGAAGTTTGCAAGCTAGTTATATATATCTTAGCCTGCACGTTCAAAGTGCAGTATGGTTTTAAATACAAGTGACACCTCTTATGACGTATGTCAGTGATGTAATTTTTTTGTGGCATGCACGTGTGCACTCTGAGGGACAAAAGCTGAGAAATACTTTCCCTTTTATGGAAATACCCATTTGAAAATCATTCTCCAGTGGACTCAAGTAATTAGAGGGAGCACATGAAAACGTTCCAGGTACTTGGTGAGGCAGCGAAACACTGCGTCAAAATGGGAAGAAAGCTGCTGAAGCTGCTTTTGAGCCCATGTGGTCCGAGCTCTGGGGAGGGAGATGAACGCCGACAGAGACAGGCCGGCAGCTCTCTGCTGAGCCCCTCGCGCCTCGTCACAGCGTGGGACACCGCGGGCACCCAGCAACGCCGCCTGGGCCCGAGGCTGTTCATGCCGATGGAAGGATAGGGCTGCCCTTGGAATTAGGGTGGCTGAGGACAGTGATACTCAGTGCTAACTGGTTTTGAGCCTGCAAATTCCTTACATCTAAAGTATGTAGTTAATTTAAAGCCCAGTCAGTTGGTTTGTTTTGTATGCCACATTCATCATCACAGGGAATGCACCTCCAAAGTTGTCCTCCCCACTCCTTTTTTTTCTTTTTTTTTAATTTCAAAGCTTGACTAATCTTGAGTTGCTTTGTGAAGCTAAAATTCTGTAGGACTTTGAAGGAGGAAGCAGGCTCTTTGGGAACTGTATTCTTCCCAAATGACATTTTTTTTAATTCTTACTGTATATGTTCTTACTATAAATCTATTGGATGCTAAGGATAACTTCATTTAAACTTTTTTTTCTTTTTTGAATTTGGCAAATATCTGCTTTTTTCATCAGTAAAACTGAGACCATTTCTCAGTCTGCTCAGATGTTGCCATTCCAGTTTGTATCTTACGGAGAGGACATCTGCTCATAAAATAGACATAAATGAAAAACACACCAAAAAATCCTTGTCAATAGTTCGGAAATGGTACAGCTGCAAGAACAGCTTTTCAGCGTGCTGTAGCTCTGTTTTTCTGTAGTTTCTCTGAGAATGTAAATGCCCGAAGGAGAGCATTTCCAGCAGGGGTGGGTTGTGATGGCAGCAGCATCCACCCCAGACGGACAGCCCGGTGCCTGGCAGGGACACAGCAAACCCTACACGTCCCCGCGGCAAAAACCCTACGTGTCCCCGTGGCAGGATCTGCGGGTGTTCCCACGCAGAGCTTCGTGGCACGCCGCAGCGCGAGCACAGCGCAGGAATCGGCCGCACGTGTGTCCCACTGCCAGCAACGGGATGTCTGCCGGGACGGAGTTGGGGGGGTTAGGGTTTTGAGTTAGCCAGCCAGTATTTGCGGTTCATCTTCTCTTAAGTAGTTATGTCGGTTTTAACTTTGGGTGCGCCACCTGAAATAAGGAGAGGCAGGAAAGGATCGCTGGCTGGTGGTGGTAGCTGTGGTGGCATTAAATGTTCGGCATTTAATCTGCTCTCTGCCATCTCTTTCTGAGGGCACTGACCGCAGGGGCTCATCAGAAGTCCCCAGGATAAATCAGGGTAGGCAATAACTGGGATCGAAGTGGCTGTTCTGTTTTGGAGGAAATGAACAGCCATTGCCCTGTGTCTAGGTAGTTGGTTTATTTTTAAATAGTTTACATACCATCAATGAGGAAAACATGAAAATTACTCTTAATGTCAACCAATTCAAGGATGAAGGGAAGGATAAAAAAAGCTCTTCCAATATGAATGTGAAATTCAGACAGCGAGTTCTTTTCAGTTTGTTTTCCAACATTTAACTCTATCATCGTAATTTTGAAGTTTATTAATAAAATTAACTGCCATATAGGACACAATTCTGTATGCAAGGAATGAAAAATCAGAGTCCGTTCAGGCAATTCTCATCAAGGAAAAGAAAAAAGGAGAGGAGGAGAAAGGAAGAAAAATCAAAATGACATCAAGGCATCAGTATCAGACTCTCTTCACATCTCCCCACACTTAAAATTCTAAGTTTTAATTATTGACCAATGTCAGTGTGGTTCAGTGAGCAAAAATTAGGACAGGTGATCTGAGCATAAATATTAACAATGCTTGGAGTTGAAAACAGTTGACTAATGACTTCGTTAATCAAATTTGTATACAGGTGATAGTGCTGCACCTCCATATTCAGCTGCGTAATACAGGCATCCTAACTCCACATGTGCTTCTTGATTAAAAATCAGTGATTTTTCTGCTTTTTGCTCTAAGCAGTGGAATACAGTTTTTTGTGATAAAAATACAGTTAGTTGTCTATTTTCTAGTGTACTTTGTAAGTAGTGGAACAGGTACAGCAATATAGGACAATGTTTTCGGTGGTATTTTGTGTGTTATTGCAGTAATTAAAATCACTAATGCTGCTCTTCTGTGAGTGATGGCTGCAGAATGCGCTGCGTCCCAGGCACCGCGCGTCATGGGGGGCAGAAGGGTGGCACAAGGTAGTCTGGAGGCAATAAGTGTGAAACCATCAGTGATCTAAGAATATGTTTTTAATTCAGAAGTTAAGGTTATTTTCCCCTTGTAAAACTGAGAGGGGAGTGGTCTGAAAGAGACATGAGAAAAAAGGAGGGAATGGCTCATCTTACAGCCCACCAGAGGGACGTGGTACTTCCTCATTTACATTTTAGCGTTGACTCTTCTGAAGACTTTTTTTTTCCCCAAAACACATAGTTAATAGAGCAATTTCTGTAATATTTATACAAAATGCAGTATAATCATAGAGCTTCAAAATAAACTTTGATTGTATCTTTGCAGAACCAGTTATGCTGCCCATATACATTTAAACTCCGCACACACCAATTTTATTTAACAAAATTCATCCCTGTATTTTTATTTACAGCAAGGATCCTTATATTTATGCATATATGATATCTCTGATTACACAGGAGTTAGATAAAACATTTAGGATGGAGTCTCTGTGAAGAGATACATGTTAGTTGTCTCTGAAATTTAAACACAAAATAGTTAATGACAACTACAAAGAACTGCAAAAACCACGGTTGTGCTAAGTTGTTGATGCCAGAGACTGCTGACAAAATATTAGCACCAGTAAGTTCAGCTGCATTCTGTCCTGGACCCAAATATCAATGGCTGAAATACGCCAGAAAACCAGATGAAATGAATTTGCAAAATAATAAGCTTCTTGCATTTAAATAATCTTCTTAAACCAGCAAAAATGGAGAAATATGATTTCCAATTTTATTTCATTCTCGTTTTCTGATGCAGAAAGATGAGATGAGTTTGTGTAGGAAATGTTGTTACAGGATGTGTTTGGGAATACAGCTACGGTTTGGGGGCGATTCGTAGCTGAAATAGCCGTGTTTTGGATTTTTTCACCTTTAACACTTGTCTATTGAAAGCTACTCCTCCAAAGCTACTTTTGACATGGTACGAGGTATTTGCCTTGTAAAAGCTTTACAGAAATCGCAATGAGACTGCTTGGCAACTACTAAAGCAAAACTTTTAAGGTAACGTTTCCTACTTCATGTTTGGTTTAACTTGTTTCTTTTTCTTTTCTTTTTTTTTTTTTTTAAGAGAGATATTCCTTAAAATATATGGTGATCTTTTAAAAACTATAAATAAGTTGGAAGGGAACAGAAAAAATCCTCGTTTGACTGCAAATTATGAAAAACACATTAATGGTGACTTCTGTCTTGAACAAAGACTCTCACTTGCCTTTTTTTTTTTTTTGGTAATAAATAATCTGTAATTCACATAGAATTTGGCACAAGGTATTTTGGAAGCTGAAAAATGACTGAATTTCTAATATATATTACACTATATTGGAGAAATTTAATTTTTCAGTCTTTTTACTGCACTAGCAAGCTTTACCTTTGGAAAGATGTTTCAGTGTTAGCCTGTGGTGTCAGGATAACTTTTTTCTTCATTTTGACACTACAGTGTTTTATCCCTGGGCTCGAAGATAATCAGCAATCCAAGGGAAGGAAAGA
Source organism: Larus michahellis (assembly GCF_964199755.1). Lineage (NCBI taxonomy): Eukaryota > Metazoa > Chordata > Aves > Charadriiformes > Laridae > Larus > Larus michahellis. The sequence goes on from NC_133930.1 coordinate 87,396,594, forward strand.
ATAATAGAAGTTGTTGTTGGGCTCTGTCAGCGGCTTAATGTTCCTCGAGGTTTCTGTGCCTTGCATTTGACAGCAGCGGGATGTGCCAAAGGCCCAGTGCCTCTGCCCGACGAGAGGCTGTGAGCTGGGTCGTGTTGGCTGATGGAGAGGAGCAGACGGGGACTGGCTTTCGGGGCATCTGGTACAAATTTGCTCTCGTCCCCCGGCCGCGGGGGTTTGTGACTGCGACGTCCTTTGGACCGAATTCCGTCTGCGTATCCTGTTCTCGTTTGCCGTTTACTGCCCACATTCAGACTGCTCGGTCCCCTCTTGACTCCTTTGCAGCCAGACCACCATTGCCATAACACACGTCAGGAGGGCGACATTTTAACCAGTTTGTGGGTTGGATTCTTACCGCTTCCATCACTGATCACCATCTTCCATAGGAAAAGCCGAGGCTGATTGAAAGGGAACTTGGGGTACATTTTGTCATGTGTGGCCAGAGGTGCGAAATGGTGACCTAGGTCACGGATCACCCTTAGTGTCTAACGTGTGCACTTCCACGTGTAGCGAATGTAAATGTGTTGATAACAAGTTTGTGTAGTTTAGATGCTTTTCAGTGGTGGGGTGTTGCATGGGCCAGCCGGGACGGGCACGCTGTGCTGAGCATTGTCCACAGTGTCTCTTTTGGGGGTGCTCCTCTGCCAGTGTCGGATCCTCTAAGCAGTGTGCTCTTCCGTTGACAAAGCTCATTGGGTAATTTTTTCCCGAATATCGCTTTCCAACAAATACTTCCTACAGCTGTCCTATTTTAATTATATTTCTCTGGGCGTAGATTGAACTGTTTGTTTACAACACGGTGTGCCTCTTCCATCGTGTGCGAGAGCTTGGCAAAATGGAGACTGAGCAGTATGGGTGTAGGAGTTGCCAGATGACATAGCGGGACGTGGTCAGTCTTGTTACCCCATCCCAAATGTGGAATACTTATTTTTCATCCTAAAAGAGGCAGAACATTACTGCCAGCTTCTCTACTGTGCTCTTTTTTCTCTACTTATTCTGATTAAAAATTTATTCACCTCTTCCAAGTTCCACCAGTGAGTTACAGGATCATCCGAAGTATGAAAAATGGCCTCTAGTCATCTTGCCAAAAGCTCTTCATTTCCATCGTTGAGCATCCAAATTACTTTTCTTGGCCTTTTTGCCCTATACCTCCCTGACCCCAAGTAATCCCTTGACATAATTTCGAATAATGAGGAACTCATCTATGGAATTATGCAGATAACATTTTTGATGGCACATGTGATAGTTTGAAGGATACAGTCAAATTGTTATTTAATTGGAATACTGTCAATGTCGTCATTTTAAATTATTCATACATTTTGAAAACTATGATAAGGGCTAGAAAGCAACCAGCTGTGTAGTGGACTCAGTGGCCTTAAAGTGTGTGTTAGCTGTCACACCAAAAAAAGAAGAAAGGAAAACTGTTAAATGCCATTTTGCAGGCAGAGGTTATTTTCAGTGGCTTGGGAAAGGGAATCTTCTGAGTTGTGTGAGTTTATGAGGTGGTATTGAATGTCTTAATGCTGACTGCTGCTGCATTTGGTATTGTTTCTTGATGTTTGCTGAGTGGCGGTTTTGTGTAGCCCGTCATCTTAGTGTTAGTGCTGGTGACTTCTTTACTACCAGGGTCTAAGGAGGCCCCCGGCCAACAAAATGGTCTGGTCACCTTATCTATAGACCTTCTGGAGGAGGAGGTGGGAGGTGGGAACGGAGCTGCAGGTGCTGTTGGGGTAGGAGGCAGAAGCTCAGGCTAAAGTCGTCTGTGCGTGGTGGAGCTGAGTGGGGTTTGCTGTGCAGCTGTGCCTCTTCCAGTCCCCCCTGCAACAGGCCATTACAGGGGGCGAGGATAAAGGTGGAAGGATGGAGGCAGTTGCACCAGCACCACGAGCCAGACTTTTCTTCATCTTCTGGGGAGAGCCTGTGCTGAGTGGCCGCGATCAGGCAGTCCAAAGGCTGGCTGCAGAAGAAATAACCTCGGGTGGGAAGGAGAAGATTGTGCTGCTGCAGGATCCAGCTGCAGGATCCAGCTGCAACTCCAAGGCAAGAGTTGTCTGGCAATGGCAATCCAGACCAGTCCCGAGAGTCTGGAGGTCTTTCACCAGCGGTACCTTTTCTTACCCGTATGAGCACAGGACTGGTGTGCGCAATGATGCTCATCCGTTTAGCATTAGGTAAAAGATGAGGTAACCAAGCCAGTAGAAGAAAAGGCTGATGGTCACGTACTACAAGATGTTTTGGAAAGCGGGTGCCACCTGTGAAATGTAGCTCGGTCCCTGGGGGGTTTATGAGCCCTGGCAGAAGTCTGCTGGCCCTGCCAGAGCCAAACTGGCCACTGGGTTGCTCGCCTCTCTCCACAGTGTGCTCCCCTGAGCCCTGGGCGTGGGGTGGCCACCGTGGCACGCAGCACAAGTGCTTGAGCTCAGCCCCAGCTGTGAGTGAGCCCTCTGGCAGCCGGTGTGCCGCAGAACTGTCCCAGCATTTCTGCATCAGTCAGCGTGGCTTGAAATGTCCCAGAATGGTTGGACTGGCTGGGGTGCTCACGTCGGCTTGTGCCCAGCCTGAATTAAGCATGGCAGTCTGAGCTTTGGCGGCTGGCTGTTTGTGCTGATGGTGTTAGATCCTGGCTTGGGGAAGGTGCTCAGTGTCAGGTGGGAGCCAACTTGTCCGTCAGCTGAGGACCCAAACAGCATCCAGCCCTGACTCTCACTCTGTGCGGGACTCTGCCCCCACTGGGATGGGACAGAACGGGACAGGACGGGATGGCATGGCATGGCATGGCATGGGACGGGGAAGCTCTGGCCACTTCCAGTCAAGGGCCTCCTGCAGCCTTGTGTCATTGGTCCCGCTGTGCAACGGTCGATGTCCGCGCAGGGACGGACAGGCTCCTCCCTGGCCCCGGAGGATTCCAGCCACGGTGACTCCAGCCACACGTTGAACCGTGAGCATCTTCAGTATTAGCAAATTTAGTCCAGGTTTTCTTGGTGTTTAGGGTGCATTGCGTATGTGGGTTGCTAATACGTCCTGCTTAAAGAACAAATGTAGGATAAAAAGCTAGGCATCTAAATTTCATACCTTTGTAAAATTATAAATGGGAGAGTTTCCTGCCAACTGCCATTCCAACATTTGGTCAAGTAAACCATAGGATCACAGAATCTTCATGGTTGGAAAGGACCTTTGAGATCATCGAGTCCAACCATACACACAGAAAAAACCCCTACAGTCTCTGCCACTAGAGCATGCCCTGAAGTGCCACATCTGGTCGTTTCTTAAACACCTCTAGGGATGGTGACTCAACCCCCTCCCTGGGCAGGCTGTTCCAGTGCCTGACCGCTCTTTCGGTAAAGTCATTCTTCCTAATATCTAACCTAAACCTCCCCTGCCGCAGCTTCAGCCCATTTCCTCTGGGCCTGTCATTATTCCCCTGGGAGAAGAGGCCAACCCCCACCTCTCTGCACCCTCCTTTCAGGGAGTTGTAGAGGGCAATGAGGTCTCCCCTCAGCCTCCTCTTCTCCAAGCTAAACATGCCCAGCTCCCTCAGCCTCTCCTCAGATGCCCTGGTCTCCAGACCCCTCACCAGCCTGGTCGCTCTCCTCTGGACACGCTCCAGCACCTCAATGTCCCTCTTGTACAGCGGGGCCCAGAACTGAACACAGCGCTCGAGGTGAGGCCTCACCAGCGCCGAGTACAGAGGCACCGTCACTTCCCTATTCCTGCTGGCCACGCTATTCCTGATACAAGCCAGAACGCTGTTGGCCTTCTTGGCCACCCGGGCACACTGCTGGCTCGTGTTAAGCTGGCTCCACCAGCACCCCCAGGTCCTTTTCTGCCGGGCAGCTTTCCAGCCACTCTGCCCCAAGCCTGTAGCGTTGCTTGGGGTTGTTGTGACCGAAATGCAGGACCCGGCACGCGGCCTTATTAAACCTCATACGGTTGGCCTTGGCCCATGGATCCAGCCTGTCCAGGTCCCTCTGTAGAGCCTTCCTACCCTCCAGCAGATCAACGCTCCCACCTGGTTTGGTGTCATCTGCAAACTGACTGAGGGTGCACTCAGTCCCCTCATCCAGATCATTGATAAAGATATTAAACAAAACCAGCCCCAAAACTGAGCCCTGAGGGACACCACTGGTGAGCGGCCGCTGAGAGGATTTCACCCCATTAATCCCAACTCTCTGGGCACGGCCATCCAGCCAGTTTTTAACCCAGCGAAGGGTACGCTTGCCTATGCCATGACTCGCCAGCTTCTCCAGGAGAATGCTGTGGGGGACAGTGTCAAAGGCCTTACCAAAGTCCAGACAGACAACGTCCACAGCCTTCCCCGCATCCAGAAGGTGGGTCACATGGTCATAGAAAGAGATAGAAATGAAGAAGGCAGCTCAAAAGTCCTATTATGAGAATCAGATTTTGAACCCAAGGGGCCTTCAACATACCAAGTTTCTTGCATTAGTTTATGTTTGGAAAAGCAGAAATCCAAATCAGTAACTCTTACGTCTTAAAAAGGAAGAGCATTTGGCTGGGACTTCTTGTTATTAAATGGAGATGACCCTGCAGCGCAGGAAATCCCTGCAGGGCAGGTGGGATTTTAAGGCTCCAGGATTGTAATTCAAGGAAACAAGGATTATATTACCTCAATAATTAAAATCCTTCAGTGCAAAACTTCTCAGTGCATTTTTGGTGAGCATCACTGGAGCAGCATGGAGCCTCACGCAGAGGCTGCAGTGGAATTTAAGACTTGTGAAAGGAAGACATGCACTACTGAGAAGGCAAATTTTATAGTAAACTCAGAGGGAAATAGTAACAGTGTGTTATTTTGTTCTTTTTTTTTTTTTTACGGGATGGACTTCAGGTACACGTTGAGACAGTGCATTCTGTCTACAAATCTTACATTTTAAGTAGGAGTTTGGGATTTTCTCAGGGGCATTTTGGTAGCATACATGCTAATTTTTGTTCCCCGTTACGGAACAGCCTCACCTGTGTGGTTAGCATGCTGAGGTCAGCGTATTCACGACGTCTGCACCCCATGGATATTAGTAAAATCCATGTCACTGTTTTTTGATTTTTATGAACCCATGGGCCACAGCCTTATCTTCCATCTCTCTTCTGTACAAGCAGTCACTTTATTTAAGTATCGGGGTGAGCGGTGCAGTAAAAGGAGCAAGTGAGGACATTGGGCAAAGTTGGGCAACTTCTAGTTGGTCTGTGGTCATGACAGGTACGTTTTGCCTGGCTCCAGCAAAACCCCTGGCATACGCCCCAGTGCTGGGGGCCTTGTGGTGGCAGCCAGCCGTCCTCCCTGTGGAATGGGGGTCCTCAGCCTCTGCCATGGTTTGTGCACGCCTCACCCATCCTCCACACGACTGTCTCCCCTCCTCCCACACCACACACTCTCTGGCAGGAGTGAGCTGTTGAAGGTGTAGGGAGCAGAGCGCGGAGGCTTCTTGGGGAGTCCATGGCTGGTGGCTCGAAGGGAGCCCTTTGCAGGGCCACGGCTGGGAGAGCTGTCTGGGCAGCAGCATGGAAGGTGGAGATAACGGGCCCTGCATGCCCTGGCCAGGAGAGGAGGTGTCTGGCTGATGGAGATGAAGGATGCTGGGGGTTTGGATAATTGCTCTGGCTTTGTGGAGGGGGGGAGGAGCGTGCTGTGTGAGGGGTGTACTGGGAGGACATCGGGTGCAGCCTGGAGATGGGGCACCTGGAGCAGCAACATGGTGGGAGAGAAGGAGCGAGTCAGAAGACTCATGTTTCAACCGTGAGCTGGTGGCCAGAGAGCCATGAGAACAGATTTCAGCATGAGAGGTCAGTCTGGGGAGAGGGACCAGCAGCACACCTGGCTGTGAGCCCCCCTCACCGGCTGGCGGGTGTCTGGTGGGGCGCAGGTGTCCTCAGCCCCGAAGGCTGGTGCTGCATCCCGTCGCTCGTGGGCACTGCTGCCCGGGGCAGCGGGGACGCGGGGCAGGTGGGAAGGGTCCTGCGACCCCCACCCTGACGCCCCCTTCCCACCCCAGCCCTTCTTGCTCCCACTCCTCCTGGGACCCGTTGGCCACCGCGCTGGGGAGGTGCACGGCCGTCGCAGTAGCTCACAGACTGGTGGAAGCGCAGGGCAGCCCCGAGGGCCGCGTGCAGAGCCGGGTGAGGCGGGTCGCCACCCGCGCTGCGGGGCCACGCTCTGCCCCGCCATGCTGTGCCCTTCCTCCAGCCCCGCGCCGGAGTCAGCCTCGCTGGAGGAGCTGGGTCTGTAGTTCAGTGAGCTTTGCGATTTGTGGGGCAAAAGCTCATTGTCGCAGTTTGAGGAGAGTTTCAGTCATTCCTCAGGCTGCTGCTCACGATGCTCTTCTGATACTTACAAAAATTAATTTGTTTATTTAGTAACATGGCTTCCTTAATTCAAGCAAAGATACATGACACATGGAGCAAAATACACTAGTTCTATTATTTTTTTAATTAGAAAAACAGTAATAAAACTTTGAAAAGCTTTTAATAGGTCTCCTCTGATAAACTAGCTTTAACAACAGAAATTCCAAACGCCAAAACTTATTTCCCATGCTTCGTGTACTCTCTCCAGGGAGTGCACACAGCGTCCACCTCAGGTCTATGGCGACCGAGGGGGGAGCCGTGGTGGTCCGGCAGCAGCAGGGCGCTGGAGCCCGGGGCTGCTGCTCCCCACGCCCCACCTCCGGGCGCATCCCAGCGGGCGCTGAGGTCTCCGCAGCCAGGGGCTGAAGGAAGACAGTCACCTGCTGCTCATGGAAGTGGGGGAGGACATACAGAATAGGAACTGTCAAGTGCACCTTTTTTGTTAGGGTAAAGAGTAAGTGTGATTTTTCTGCTGTTCACTTAGATACGGTACCTGGTGAACTGAGTGTTCCTCAAGTTGGGCTGTTTACTCAAGGCACAGCTTGACTTTGCTAAAAGTGTTGAAAACAGGCTTGCCCTTGAAGTGGTAAAGGTAGTGGTCCGAGGAGCAGAGTTACATTCAGGTTTTCATCGTAATCTTTATTTGAAGCCTCCTCTCGGCTTCTGTTATTACTGCAAGAGAAAAGTCTAGTGCAAGAGAGAAACTTTAGTGCATGTCCTTTTTCTCTTTGCTTGCTATTATTTCTGAAATCCTGGCTGTTGTGCTTGAAGTGTGACAAAACAGGTAAGTGACAAATGCACAATTAAAAACATAATAGTTTCTTCTGGGAACAGCAGGGTTTAATGAGTCTGTTAAACCAGTGAATTGAGTGAAGTTCTTATTATTTCATTCTATATCACCAAGATCTCCTTAAACCCAGCAAGTACTGTTGGATTTAAGAAGTGAAAGTACGGTGCTGCACTTCACGGAGAAGCCGGCTGCAGAGCTGAGGGTGCTGCCAGGATGGGGGGGGCGCTTGGCGGAGGCCCATGCAGCAGAGGGGCACAGGTTTTTCTGAACCGCTTGCGGATGTGATGCTTTCAGCCTTGGCTGTGACTGTGAAGTCAGAGGTAGTCACGTGCTACACAAAACTGCCCTCCAAAATCTTAGAAAATAATTTCTGCTGGGTTACGGTAACCAAGCACAGATTCTAGAAGCTAAAAGTCTCAATTACAGTAAGTTTTGTGTCTTTAGCACAGCAGTTTTCCTTTAATTAAAAAAAAAATGGCAAAAAAAGAGGAAGCTGCGTAGCACGAATTGCCTTGGCATGCTCTGCTGGATTCACACCGGTTGCGCTGCCGAAACGCCCCTCGTGCTCCTGTCACTCCACGCATTGCATTTCCAGGTTGCCGCCAGAGCAGAAGTGAGGTCTCTGCCCCTTGCCCCTCCCCGAGTACCTTCCCTCACTCTTTTTGTGTGATCTTTTGAGTAATTCGGGCTGGTAGGCAGCGCAGGGCGCGCGGGGTGGCTGGGTTTATTTGTGTCCAGTTCTCAGAACAAGCGCTGCAGTTGAGAGCGAGGAGTGGCAGCGGTGAGCGCAGGGTGTGATTTCCCGTTCTCCAGGAACACGTGAAATCCGGTCTGAGCAGGCAGAGATTGTCTGAATTGTAACGGAGGTGGCGGAAGTCTCAGCCCAGCTACAGCCTTTTACGTTTCGGGCTCAAACGTCTCGAAGGTGCATTTCCCACCCCGGTTTAACGGGAGGCACAAGGTTGTGATTTACTGCTTGGAAATACAAACCAAACCGCTCGGAGCAGCCCCTGCACCACCGCCTCTTCCGGAGAAACATCCCGTTTGAGAGAAGAGTTCTTATTTTAAATAAATGAATCGCAGAATTTGCTAGCAGTTGCTTCCGTTTCCATTTAACATTAATCAAAGTTATTTTTCATTTCATCGTTAATGTGTCACTATAATACCATACTATTATTTTCAAAATTTATTTCCTGATTTTGGGAAGAAGCCAATTTTAACACATGTTAAATACCAAAGAAATTAGAATATATGCAAAAAATTAGTTTGTGCAGTATTGCAACACTTACAGATATGTGAAAGATTAGAAATTAATTGCTTCTCATTTGAAAGGAATTTTTAGTTTTCTTGAATGTGTGAATTCATGTCATCTGAATTTTCAGCTTTATAATATTTAAAGGCTTTGTCAATTCTGGCTAACTTCTGTTTCCTTTGAAAGGAAAATTATGTCCAAAAATAATCTTTAATACAGATATTAAGTTGAAGTATCAAAGCTATGCAGTTTTAACATTAAGTGCTGATCTTTAATAATATGCAACATTAGTTCTAAATAATTGATCACAATATTTTGTTGCAAGTTACTCCTAAAGAACTTTAAAATAAAAGTTACTGCGTAATATATCTTGTCTCAGACTTGGGTATTTTCCAAGTCTCAGTTCTAAAAGCTATCGTGGTGTGAAGGAAATTGTCTTGGTGATGTGAGTTCTTCAGCGGCCGAGCCCTGTGATAATGTGCAGGTTTACGCATGCCCTGGCGTTTGAAGTCAGGAGCGAGAAGTGAGTCTGAAGCGAGAAGAGCCGGACGCCGCGAGGGCCGCGGTGCCTGGAACTACTTGTTGGCCACAGCAAGGTCTGCAGGGACACTCGGTGAACAATCAAATTTAAATGTTTGTTGGATGAAGTTCCAAATTTGGACAATCGCAGACTTCTATATTAATTTGCAGTATGATACTACAGTGCTGCCCAAAGATTTGGCCTCTGTTATGTGCGTCTAATACTTGAACACTAGTTTGCTTTAGTCTGGGTTTATTTCTTACATCATAACTCATGAAATCTGATTTAAAGACTGGATGTATCAAAGGGCAACTAGGAAAAGGGAATTTTTTTGCATGATCCGTCTCAGTGTATAGCTTTCTATAGTTGCTGTAGATTTTTGACATGATAGAATGTTTTTTAAATGCTGGGAAAAATCACAGAAATAAGTAGCACCAAAGGAAAAACTTGAAGTGCTTAGAAAAATAAAGCCCAATGTTAAAATTGCCCAGGCATTTAATTAATAATTTGAACAGTGTGCAGTGAATGAGATGGAAACACGCAAAGGTTTTGGTTCAGCCAAGCACTCAGACACGTGCTCAACTTCAGATGCACGCTTATGCCCTCCAGATTTGGGGTCATTCTCCGGTGTCCTCCAGGAGGTGGCCCGGACGTTTCATCCTGGCTGGTGGGCACACGGCGCTGGCACGGCACAGTCGCACCACGGGTTGCGGAGGGGTGCGCGTCCCGGCCACGAGGAGCACCTCGGTGCAGCAGCGGGAGAGCCGCACTGTCCTGGGCAGCAGCTGTCGAGAGCGAGCCCATTTGGTCCCCTGGTTCCCCCCGCCCTGCCCGGCGCAGCCTCCTCGGGGCAGGGCGCTCCTGGCGCCTGCACGCCGCCCGGCAGGGTCTTCGTGACCGATGCCCTGTTCTAAATTCTAACATAACGTCCATTTCAAGCCTTTTTGTGGGTCTAGTAAGTTATTTAAAAAAAACATCAAAGCCCCCCACCCAGGTGAAGGTGACGCACCCTGGGTGTTTGGCAGCAGCCATTAAAAACTGTTCCACGCAGCGCGAGACCAGGGTCCGGGGCAGCCGCTCGGTCATCGTTAGGGTAGTTCACTTCCTTTTTTACATTTGCTGAATCGTATTAATAAAATCCAGAATGTTGCACACTCTGGATAATATCCGTTTTCACTGCTTGATGTATTTGATAGAGAGTGATCACAGTGAAATCAGAAACTGTATTGTAACGTTTTTCTCCACACCATTCCTACCGCAGGTGGATGTATACTGTCTTATCTCTCCAGGACACATAAGCAGAGTTCTTTTCAAAATTTGGGCAACTTTTTTATCTGGTTGGTGAAGAAAGACTTTCCTCACTTAAGAAATAATCGTATTTTTATCGACTTTTCAACAACAGTTGAGGGAAATGTAAATGCTGTGCTCCTTTGACTGTACTAGATGGCTGCCTGAACGCCATGCGAGGCGAGTCCCCGATTTCTGGCTGCAGTGAGGATTGCACAGGAGATAGAGCGTCCTCTGCAGCCTTCACAAGACTCTCCTCTGACATCCATAAGGCAGTTCACCAGGGGGCAGGGAGAAAAATAGGTCAGGGATCCTGCGACTTTAGAGCGAAGCTGTGGAAAACGTTGGTAGCTGGGGAAGGAGGGTTTAAATTCCCATCCGGTGCACACTGTATGCTGATATCTAAACCTCCCCTCTTCCAGTCTAAAACCCCCCTCTTCCCACGGCTCCCCTCCCTGCTCCAGAGTCCCTCCCCAGCTTTCCTGGAGCCCCTTGAGGGCCTGGAAGGGGCTGGAAGGTCTCCCGCAGCCTTCTCTTCTCCAGGCTGAACCCCCCCAGCTCTCGGGCTGGGCAGCAGCTCTCCCTGTGGGTCACTGCGGCGACGACACCGGGTGCCACCGGGTCATGGCCAACCAGGGCTTAACTACAGGCCTTACAGAATTTAAGATTATTCATTTTAACTGGAACTTAAAAGTCTTTATGTAGGTGCTATTTTTTAAGCTGCTGCGTTGTCTGAACTATTACAGTGTTTAAAATATGCCAACGGAAAATTACTGTATTGATTTTTTTTAAAACACCTTGTGCTTTTCTAATCTGGACTCTAAACAGCAGGATGTACCCCTTGCCCAAATACACCGTGCTAGACTAACGGTTAAACTTCTTGTTGTAGGAACTATTGTTTAACAAATAACATATGCAAATAACACAGTTTATTAAATTCCTAGAGGAAAAAAGGGGGAAATTAGTCTTAGTTACTATTTTGTGATAGTAACTATTTTGTACTATTTTATAAGTAGTGAGGGAAATGAAAGAACTTTACAAGTGTTCCGCTTTCAGACCCGACTTTCCGGCAATCTTTCACGTGTAGCCTGTGTTTACCCTGGCGCATTAGGATCTCTGTGTTATTTTCAGGTTTAAAAATACCCTGTTATTAAAGAGAGTGGCAGGTTCTAGATGCATTCTGAAGCAGTACTGGCTGGCATCGTGTGGCTGAGGACGTGGAAATGCGCTGCTGAGCTGAAGCAGTGCGTGCGTACTCTGGCACCATGCGATAATTACAGATACTCGCAAGGACAAATTAACGTGATTACTGCATTTATGGCAGGGTTTGTGTGGTTTTTCATGAGCGGTGCCGGTCTGCAGCAGCCGGGCCGGAGCGAAGCGTCACCGGCAGCTCGCCCTGGATGGTGCCGGGTCTGCGCCCCGCACTTGGCCCGCGGCCGCCTAAGAGGTGTGAGTGCTCTGGAACTGGAATAATTGACAGTCTTCCAGATGTCTGCTGTCAGTTTCTGTTCATCCTGACATAAAAAAACCTCAGAGCTATGCATAATTTATAAATGTCATGCATAAGACTGTATGGATCTCATTTTAAAATTAAGATGAAAGATGCTCGTTTCTGGCATTTTTCTTGTAACAAAGTCTTTTAGGGTGTTTCTGTAGACAGTAGGTAGTTGAACTCTATATTTCATCTATTTAGATGAGTGCTGCTTCTGTCACGGCAGCGTTTACATGAGTGAGTGTATCGTCAGTGAACCTCTGAGTCGGGACACTGACAGCGGCGTTTGAAAGCGGGTGAGGTACGGCACGGAGAGGTTGGGGACAGAGCCTGCCGACGCGTCTGTCGGAGAGATGGGAAATGGAGTAACAGAAAAATCACTCTGGTTTTTCCCTAAGAGACTTTAAAGTATTTTTTTCTTGCTTTTTACTTTGTGAGAGAAATATGAGAGGTTTTTCATGTCGTGCCTTGATCTCAGCGTATCCGGACACGCAGCTTAGACTCACATGAAGCACACAGGAGTAACCTGCGTAAATCTTTATTGGCTTTTTTGTAGGAAAGAGGTGGAGCTTATTTTTTTTTCTTGTCATTGTTAGTGGCGTTTTCCTAAAATACGATGGATTTATAAATATGTTTAACATGCCTTTCCTTTTTTTGTCTTAGTTCTTTGCTCCCAACTTGCAGGCGCTGTGGCTGAACAATAAGCTGTGTGGTGTGACAGGTAAATTTCACAATTTACCTGCTGTAATAGTGTGCTCTGTACCGCCGTTCAATCATCTCAGAATTTTACTTGCCTGATTAGTTGAGTGCAGCAGATTTTCAATTTAAATGTAACTTCATCTGCTTGATTAAAAATGTAACAGAACATTATCTGTTGCAAATAAATTTCAGAGGAAGAGATGATTTTGCCTGTTTAAAAATAACATCTGTTTATATTGGCTGGGAGCAGATGATTAATACCTCTCTAATTTCGAGGTTTACCAGTCCAGCTCACCTGTCTCTTTGCATGGATAGCTGAAATTGATGGCTGTCGGGTATAAACATTTACCTGTTGATGTTTATTTGATGGATTTCTTTTTTAAGGATAATATAGAATCCCATCATTGGGCATTCATTTATTTGCTGCTCATCAAGATGATTGACAGTTTTGCCAGCAACATAGAAAAGAGGCTTTCCTTCTTGGCACATGCAAGAGAAATTTACTTCTAAGTGATAAGTGCCTCACAGAAAAAACAGATTCCCGAGATTTTTCACTTCCAGCATTTATTTTAACAGTGCGGAGGGAGGCTGGGGGCTGGCACGAGCCCGGCGGTTCGTGGCGGGAGGTGGGTGTCTGACAACAGCAGGGCAATCCTGCCGCCGTTCCTCCTGCAGCAACGGCTTGTTTCAGCTGCCGAGCAAAACCAGGGACGCGGAAGTGTCAATTCCCAGCAGCCTTTAACGCGAGGGGCCGGGTCTGCCAGAGCGTGTGCTGGGCGCACCCGCGAGGGACGGGCTGCCACCGCGTCCTGACCGCACGCGGGAGCACCACGCCACCCAGGCCCGGCCACCGTCAGCCTGGCCCAGCAGCGGCTCTGCCCAGTCCGTGCGCCCGCTGTGCCCAGGGGCTGCCAGCACCACGCACCACATGCAGCCCAGAGAGCTCTGTGCGTGCCTGCTCTCACCAAAGGATGGGAGCAAACGTGGTTGCCCATGAACATGATGCCCATGAATGTGATGCCCGTGAACATGGTTCCCATGAATGTGATGTCCATGAACACGGTGTCCGTGAACATGGTGCCCATGAACATGATGCCCGTGAACATGGTGCCCATGAATGTCGCGCCTATCAACGTGATGGCCGTGAACGTGGTTCCCATGAATGTGATGTCCATGAACATGGTGTCCGTGAACATGGTGCCCATCAACATGATGCCCATGAATGTGGTGCCCATGAACATGGTGCCCATGAATGTGGTGCTGGTGCAGCTGCCTTCAGTCTTGGGATGGTTGTTCCCAGCCAGCCCCTTCTCTGTCTGGGTGAAACAGGGCTGGACGCAGATCCCACCCCTGTGATGGTGCCTGGGACACGGGGAATCTCGAGAGATGAGTTTGTGCTGGCTGGTGAGACTGATTTCTCTGTGAGCCTGGGCATGTGGCTTCCTTTGTCTCCCCATTCCCCAGCCCATGACAGAGATTTGAGAGTAGCTGCCCCGCTTTGCAAAGCACGTGTGCCGTATGAGGGCTGCATTTTTTCGTTTCTACTGCTAAAAAGACATTTTCTTCAGGTTTGAGATTTTTTTAATGCAGAAATTAGGTATTATGGAAAGATCTACAGTAATTTCATCTTGCTACTGTCCTAAAACTATGAAGAAATAACTATTTCTGTAAGGGGTCAAGATGTATTTGAATTCATTTCGTATTCAGGTAGCTGAGGAAACTACTGTAAGATTTTTTTCTTGCCCCTAAAACCAGACACTGACACACCAGGGACCGGTCCCCTGTTACATCTGCGTGGCCTCCATAGGATGGTGCTTGCAGCTCCTTGTTTTCAGCCACCTTGCTATGGTGGGCTTTAAAACTGCGGTGAGTTTGCTATGAAGCCCGTAGCCGACTGTTTACTGCTGGAGGAAATAAATACGCCGGTGATCTGCTCTTCTCTCCGTGTTCCCTCCTCTTTTTTGTTCAAGGCTGAAGGCAGCTGGCATAGAAAGCAGTAGTGCAGTTTTTTCCCACTTATCCTTAGCAAGCCGGGGTACTCCCAGCCTTTCAAGACCCCATTACATTGTTCCCGCAGCATAAAGTGATGACAGCTCTGCAGAAGAGTCGAGTGCTAAAATTCTCATGTAAAAGTCTGTGTGTGGTGTGGCAATGCCCTGCCCGCACGTTTTGTTGTGATAAGTGGAGCCCCTCGTCCGTCCTCTTCGACAGCACAAACCGGGCGTTATTTATAGCATACCTGTGAGTTATTTTCCTTTATTCCTGTTGCCAGAACACCTTGAAAAACCAAAGTAGAGTCATAAGTTCGATTCTTTTTCAGTGGCTTTGAAATGTCAAATGTGCGTTTATATAAAAATCACGTTCTGTTATAAGCTTGAGCTTCCTGTCTGAAATCAGTAGCAAAATTCTTGCTCCCCAGCTGCAGGATCTGCCCGAGACACACCTCAATTTCTGTCAAAAGTAACCCTAAATTGGAGAGAACAGCCCATGGTGTTCAACTTTTTCTTCTGCACATTTTCAGGAATTTCTGGTGGACCTAATTGCGCATGTGAATTTGTTTATTCTTATACTATTATGTTCTCCTAAAAACTAGGTTTGTTAAAATACAGCCTTGATACTACTAGAGGCCCGTGCATTTGTCAGTTTGAGACATGAATGGCTCTTATTTTACACCACTGTGAAAATGGCAAACTACGTCCAAACGGCTTGGAAAAAAACGCAATTTTTTTGAATTGCCATTTGTTTTGTATTGTTTTGCCCTCTGTATTGTAAATACAGAAGACTTCTATGTGCTGGGCATGTAAATAAACCTATTAGGGTTTTTTTTTTACTATAGTCTATTTCTCTTTATTATATATGAGTGAAAAGGTTATTGTATTTTTAGATCTAGAAGCTCAAGACTAATCCAGGCTGCGTGGAAAACAAGGGGGTGTACTTCAGAGGATTTGCTGAAGTTCCGCTATTGTTGGTCCGCGAGGTCTCAAAACGCTGTTTCAATAGGCCTAGATGACCTCATCTTTCGCTGCTTGCTAATCCACAACCTCCATTTCACAACGTCTTAGAAAAGTTTATTTAAGGAGACTTGCACTGGAATAATAGGTGATGCTTTGCATAAGTCATAAAGTCAAAGTTAAACAAGTACATCTATGTTGTACTTTGTATACTTAACACTGAAGGAAAAAATTACAAAATTTGCCATTTGACTAAATTTTTATCATAATATTGTAATTTTATATAGCGATGTTAAAGCAGCCTCATACAATCCATAACTAGTACTTCAGTTTAGTGTTTGGGGTTCAATTGTCATATTTTGAAAAGTGTTTTCTTCCTTTTTCGGTCAATGCTAGGAAAAAAACAGTGAGACTGTCTTCTGGGGGGAATCTCATTCCTTGTCTGCTTACTCTTCTGCTTGGACCCCGCGGGACACCTCGCCACTATCGGCATGCCTGTGGCCGCGGTGGCGGTGGCCGTGGCGCCTGTGCAGCCAGTGCTGTGGGGGGCTCGGGGCGATTGGCGTCGCCAGGGGGGCTCAGCTGGCTGCTGGTGACGGTGCTGCCGGACACACGGCCTCACAGACGCTGCCACGTGTGTCTCCGTGGGTGCCATGAGGAATTCCAGAGAAATCCAAAGGACCTTCAGCCCATTCTTATGCTTCCATGAAAACTGACACTGCTGGGAATCGAGCAGAGCCCAGCTGCAAAAGGGGAAGCAGACAGCGGCTGTGCTGGTCTCCTCCGCGCCTTCCTGCTGTCCCATGGTCCTCCTTCGGCAAGAGGGGTGATGGTCACCTGCTATCACACGATGCTCTGCGGTACCACAGTTGTTCAGGTTACACAAGGCATGGGACGAACCGCCCGGCTGCCGGCCCTTCACAGTGGGGCCGGGAGCACCTTGGTGTCCCTGGGTCTGCTGCTCGTGTCAAAGCCCCCTGACCCACCTTGCGACTGTGGGCAGGAGCTGCTCGTTCTTCTGGTGTGGGTCCTGTCATTGGAGCTTCCCCCGGCAGCTGAGCACTCTGCCTCCGTCAGTCTGCGCCGGCACCAGGATTCCAGCATGGGACGAGATCCTGTCTCCTCAGCGAGCGCCCGCCCGACGTGTGTGAATGGCGTCAGCCTGAAGGAGCCTCAGAAACCTGTTCAGCAGAGAGTTTCCTCTGGATTTGCTGGACAGGCTGTGTTTTCGTAATCTAGCAGATGAGGCGGGTTTACCTGAGACGCTCTTCCCCCCAGCGCTTCGAACCAGGTGCCGGTGACAGAGGGCACAGGGACGTGTCTGCCAGATCAGCACGAGTTGTCTGTGGGTACTGGGAAATGCCGTCCCTCTCTAATGATGGCTGCAGGAATATCGTTTTACCACCCCTTTTAATTGAAAGCTGCAGCCCGTTCATGGCGCAGAGAAGAGACAGTGCTCTGTAGAGGTCCTTGCTTTTAATTTTTTCAAGGAATTGGAATCTAGCTACATGCTACACAGAACTGCCAGTAAGAGTTAATTATAAAAGAGACAGAAGGCAAATCAGACCAGCAAAAATATTTTTATGGTCCTACCCCAGAATATTGTTAGGGTGGCTGATAAGCAAGAGGTGTGTGGGATGTGCAGTTATTTGACCAGTCACAGAGCCATAAAATAGGACTTGGAGGTTAAAAAGCTGAAGTAAGTGTCACCAAATAAACAATTAGAGACAAACGTTGATCCCCTTATCTGTCAGTCACGCCACCAACTTCTGTGGCCATTGGGTTGGAGTCGGATCATGAAATATTAGCGTGTTCATTCTGATGGGTGCCCAGAGCGAGGTAAGGGAGGCGTCTGTATGGCTGTGCCTCGTACCCGGTTTGGCTCCCTCCTGGACCTCTTACAAAATCGCACACTCACGATCCTCCTGGCACTCCTTTCCCTCACCTCCATTTTCTTCCCGGACCTTTCCCATCCCCTTTGTGTCCCTCCTTCTGTTTCAGCCCAAGGATCAGAGTGAGCCGGCCAAGAGGACGGTTTTGCAGTGTTGCACTGAGCTCATGAGCAGGCAGATGAAAACGGTGCCTTAAAACCGCAGGTGGCACACAGTTCCCAGGGGCTGTGAACTGCCCGTCCTTCCGCAAGAGCTCGCACGGGACAGTCCTGGCATCCAGGCAGACACAGCTCCACCGCCACAGGACCTGTGCGGGTCTGGGCTCACTGCCCACGGCGCCCCGTCGCCTTGGTCCTGCCCGCCCCAGGACGGGCTGCTCACCGCTCCCCACACTGCTCACCTTCCCATTCCCGGAGCCCAGGCACCCAGGTTTCCCCTCCGGGAATACCGCCTGCCGCGTCCTGGAAGACGGGGCCGGGGTATGCAGCTCCAGTCCCTTACGTCCCGGTGCCCGGCTGCCCGTGTCACTGCAAGGGGCACTCGCCTGTGCCCACGACGGCTCCCGCCTGGGAGGGTGGAGAGCGAGGGGCAGCTGCCCGGGGACCAAACGCGACAGATGTCTGACTGCAGCAAAATTGCACTTTCTGTTGAGAAATGCTGAGTTCTGTAGCCTCTTGAAGAAAAACTAAAAAGATTCAAACCTTTGGAGTTAAGGAGTTTGAAATGAATTTGTTAAATCCTGCATTCAGATCGTCTTGTTGCAGACTCAAGGATGCCAGATCCTTCAAATCCTGTTCTCAAAGTTATGACGACAGGCATGCCTTATTTTATAAACTGAATTACAGTATGGAGGGCGAGGGGAACACCGTAACAAAATTCATGGCTGCATAACTCAGTTATGGTAGGCCTTGTTAAAATGTCACTGGTGAAGTGTTTTTCCATTGATTTATTTTTGTGATACCATTTTTTTAGTCTACATGAGTAGCATTACAGTAAATGTTTATGTAGTTTGAATTTCTTTAGTTGAACATATTTACCTGAGTACCCACGGTAAGAAGGGCTGTTCTCTAGTAACACTTAGCTATAGGTTGTTGTTTGTACCCTTTTATTGTTTTGCAGTTTGCATCTGAAAAGGGGATGTTTTTCTTTTGCAGTTTTCCTCACATACTCCTATTTTCACTGATGCTGGCACATTTTGACAATTAGAATAGCGATTGCAGCCTTAACATTTGTTTGAAAGTAATTTTACTTATTTTTTCTAGCACTTTTACTAGTAAAAATAACGTTACTAGGATCTTACAACCCCTTGCTCATAAAGCAGCATGCTATCTCCTGTGTATGCTATATTCAGAATTGCTGATTTTTAGTGCTTAAGGTCTCTTTGCTCACTTGGTGTGAAACTGTTCTAAAACTTCATGTGTTTTGGTAAATACGGTTCTTCTGCTGTTGGTCAGAAAGTTAACAGCTTTACAACCTGACGCCTTAAAAACCCACCCAGGAGGCAGTGGTGGGGCTTTGTGGCTTCACAGATTTACATTAGTTTCCATGTTATTTATAGGGGATCGGGAAAACTCATTCATCCATTGCAAAAAAGCTGTTTCTGAAACTCCAGCTTCCTCCGTTTTGAGCCACCAGGACAGACAAAGATACTTTTTTCCCTTTCACACAACAGTGCTTTGCGCCGCTCTGCCCGCGCGGTTCCCTGGCGCCCGGCAGAAGGAAAGACGGTTTTCGGCTGTCACGGGCCGGGCGAGCGAAGGCGGTTAGCGGCCGATGGCAGTGTCGGGGGGTGATGCCGGTGTCGGCAGGCAGCGTTGTTGTCCACGAGCCAAGGGGGTGTCCGCAGGCAATGGTGGTGTCCGCAGGCCTGCGCCATCCGCGTTCTGCTGTCCCTCTGCCGGCCCGGCGCCGCCGATGCCCTCCTGACTGACAGGGAGGGGTGGCGGGGGCCCGGGGTCTGTGTTCTGCACCCAGCGAGGAGCCACCTCCGCTTCGCTTCTTGCTCCCACGCAAGGTGCTGTGCGAGAGCCCCGAGAAGGTGAGGGGGACGGGGGTGAGGAAATCGCCCCTTTCCGAGGCCGACATTGTCAGGGGAATGGATTCCAGGACAAACAGAATCCGTTGTGCGTAACAGCTATGAGAAATGGATTTTCATAAACTTTTTATCCAAAGTAACAGAATTCTTCTATGCAGAGTAAATGGTGTTATGAAAATGTAAAGTTCATTAACAAGCTGTGTATTTTTTTATCCACTTGAGTGTAATTTAGAGATTATATACTGTAATAGGATTTATAACATTATACTGTTTAATCTTTATGGTTTTACAAACACGTTAAGTACAGTTGGCAGAACCTACCACTTGCCTTCAGTGTAAGGGTGCCCTAACATAAGAAAACAAGAAACATGTGCTTACTTACAGAACTTGTGTTGCTTTTATCGGTATTTATGGAACTAAAGAAATCTCTGTAAGCAGTGTAGAGTACAAACCCGATGAATTCAGCATCTTATTTTCAAGGATAAGGTGGTTCTGGTTTGAGGGAAATTTGTATTAGATATGGAGGGTGTTTGTGTCTCCGTGTCAGCAAGATGCTGTGCTTGAGGATGTGTTTTAGAAGGCGACTTAGAAAGTACCCTGGTAGGTAGGGAAAAGACAGTATTTCTCTTGAACCAGAGGAATAAAAGTTCTTTGCTGTCTTGCAGTATATGAAGCTCTGAACTAAATGGTTTGGGAACAGGTAATTTCTCATTTACAGTCTAGAGGTACAAGCAAAGTGAAAAAACAGAAATTTGAGAATGACCAGTGAAAGCAGCAGGTACTGTGGCGGGTGACGTACAGCACACCTTTTAATGAGTGCTAAAATGCTAGTCCAAGGCACCCTTCCTCAGTACAAAACACTTCTAGGCCTTGCTTTATGATCCTGTGCTTTCTAAAATACATCTTAGTTTGCCTTTTAACCCGTAAAATATCCCACAAAGATAGCCTCTGCAGGGGTTAGGACCTGCCTGGGACACAGAACCCCATCTGCCCCTTTCTTGTGACAAAAAAAAAGGCACTTTCCAGTAGGCATAATTTTGGGGTACCCCGTGTCCCTGTTTTTGGCTGGATGCAGAGCCATGCACTTCTCCTCTGTGCCCAGCAGCTGCTCAGATATTGCCAACGCGGACAGATGCTCTTGCCAGGTATTCCTCGTCGTTAATAGTATGCAGAGTATGTTTACTTTGTGATGAGTTGCAGTCACTGGTAGTAATTAAAAGAGACATGGTGGTGCTTCATCTGTGCCTTCGTGTTGAGTGTGAACCATCTTCTTTGGGAAAAGGAAAACCTTCCAAACTCTTCCAGCGGTTGCTGTGTCATTAGAAATCTCAATAAATGTGCTAGAGATGGGGGGTTAAAGAAGATGTGCTGAGTTCGGCACCAGGCACAGCCTTTCAGTAACGTGCCTTTAGCTGGGACAGTTGTGTGCTGCGATAACTCTTATTTGTGTGCGAGCTAGTTGTTAAGCTGTTAGAAATACACTGGTAATGTAGAAATATGACTTGTATTCACATTTTGTCATTGTTGTGTTTTCACAACCATTAATCAGGCATTACACCCTCAAAGGCGGTAATTTTACACTGATTTTGAGACACAGTGCTGTTTTTTCCCCCCATTTAAGTCTACACTGAAAAATGATGGAAATGGTACTGGTCTGCTGAAATGCAGGATATTTTTGAGAGGGCCGAGAGATAAGAATTTCTGTGTAGGTGACCAGGTGTGTCTCGCTGAATATAAAGCACGGTTTCAACATTAACCCACTGCAGCCTATTGCAAACCGGGCAGCGCTGACCCTAAGAGCTCGGCCCACGCCAGGAGCGGGTTCCTGCACTCCGTGTGCTGGAGAGAAGCAGAACGAGCCTGGTCTGTTCCGCTCGGCAGGCCTTGTTGTGCGGTGGTGGAAACCGGGTAAATTTAGAAGCTGGGGACACCTTTCCCTGTTGTTCCACCCAGAATGGATTGCAGCTCGTGAGCTTTTTTGCTTTTTTTAAAAAAAGCACTGTATAATGTATCTATCAAAAGGACTATGTAACCATCTAGAAATGTGGACACCCGCCTTGAAAACATCAAAGTCAAAACCATTTCTACACTAAAAAATGTGATACACGGCGTGAGTATTTACAGGGCCGGGAGCGGAGTGCCTGCCCGCCACCTCCGGGCTGACTTCCCGTCCCTGTCTCCATCCTTGTCCCCATCCCCGTTTTGGGCGCAAGTGGCCTCTCTCCCGGTCTCCGTTCGCAGCCAGCACAGCCTTTGTGCGGGGGCTCTCAGTGGCCGCTGGACCCTCGGAGCAGCCAGCGCCGGCAGCCCCTGCCTCCAGCGATGGCTCGCTGCGCCTCGGCTCCCACAGTAACTTCTCCTCCTCCTCTGAACTGCGCACGTCTCAGCTGGATCCTTTCATCGCCCAGGAAGGTCAGATGGGCTGAGGGCTAAGCTCCCCAAACCAGAAACAAATTTCTTGGAGAAAGACATCCCGAAATAGAACAGGCGTGTGAACAGCGCGGCTTCAACAAAGATATCTGTTTGTCAGTAGATGTCACCCCATAAACCCACCTAAAATGTCCTTTTCTTCCTCCCACTTCCCTGTATAGCTGTTCTTTATTTTTTACACAAAAAGTCAACTTTTGAGCATTTGGGTTATTCCTTAGAATGGATCTTTTCTTTGCGTAAAATAAGCTTTGGATGTTTATTTAGATGTTCACTGAAACTGTGTGGAGAGCAGTAATTGTGTTGTACTGAAGAATTAATCCATTTAGTCATGGGAAGCACTACTTAGCCTTTTTTTCTTTTTTTCTTTTTTTTCAGTGTAACAGGCAATTTTAAGGAATTAAAACTTAAATTTAGAAATTTAATTTTAATAATTATATCGATAAACTTGCTGTCATTTAGGGGAAAATGCAAGCCCCTTCTATACTACTGTTCGCTTATTTTCAGAATCATTTCTGTAAAACCATATTTTTGTGCTTCTGTTCCTTCTTCAACTTCTAAATGGGCTTTTACTTCTTGTAAAACACATGCTTCAGACTATTTTGTGGAGACTGCTAAGCCAGTTTGGGGAATCTTAACATTTAGGCATATAATTGTCTACTTAGAGCCCTAGATGGGTAAAATAAGGTATCTAGCGTGCGGTATCTATTGTATGTTGCCTTTCACTCGCGTTAAAGCAGTCATGCTTGGGGGTTTTTTGTTGTTTTTTTTTTTAACCTCCCTGAACATGCTCTGGATCTCACTGTACGGCGCTGCTGTCTCTGTTAGAAACGCAGCAGGGAACCATTTGTTTACTGGATGTTAAAACTGCTTCCAGCGAAATTTCAACGCATCTTCATTGGCTTTGGGAGCGTCCGAGGGAGAGCGCCCAGCCCCGTGAACGGCAGCAGCTTCGGCTGGCCACAGTGCGTCCCCAAAGCGGCCAGTGGTCCCCACCAGCGGGCTGGGGACAGGAGGGGGACAGGGCGGAGCGAGGGGGTGCCAGGGATGGCCCTCAGCATTCCTGGGGGAACGCCATCCACAGCTGAGGGCAGAGCTTCCGACCCCCGTGGGGATCAAGGGGTGAGATGATCCTGAGCAGCACAGCCGTCCTGAGGGCCCTTCCCTGAAGAGACGGTCATCACGGAGGTGTCCCCCGTCTGTCCCTGGAGGGACAGACCCACAGCCGTAGGGAGAGCACTGCGGTGCTCAGTCAGCGGGGGTCTGCCCATGGGCACCACTGGAGATCGGCGTCCCCAGGTGACTTTGTCCCTCCCGAGGACGCCGGCTGCCCGTCCTCCTGCGCACTGGGGCAGCATCGCCAGCAAGGCCAGCATCTCTCAGCAGCGTCACCGGCAGAACGGGCACGATCTGCTGTGTTAAATACTCACCAGCAAACCACACGCTTTTGGCTCTCTTCTTCCATACATCTGTTCGTTCTCGGTGACGGAGAAGGCTTTTAATGGCATTGTTTAGTAACGGTTGTGAAATGGCAGGGGGAGGTTCTCATCAACCACATTTGCTTCTCATAAAATTGGTACACAGTGGTATCTACCCTTTGTCCTCATGGCCTTTCACTTACGCCTTTATATTTCGTGGTTTTAGGAAAATGCTTAAAGTAACGGAAAATACATAAGAAATTGTAGCGTCTGAAGTGCGTAGAGGTGATCGAATTGCAGCGGGTTTTGAAAGCTGAAGTGTTTGATGCTGAAAACTGATGTCCAGTGTTTCAGTGCTGCTTGTTTTCCCTTTGTACTTCTAACGTGGTACACAAGGAGAAGGAAATTGTTGAAAATAAAGCAATGGATGTGTTCATCAGCTGGTATAAAGCTGATGGAGTCAGCAGTTTGCCTGCAACGTCCCAGTCCCTCAAAAAGAGTAAGTTAAAATGCTTTTAAAATGCGTCTGTTAGGGCTAGACCAGCGCGATGCGAGGACGGGGAGACGCAGCTGGGTGTGTTGGTTGTTCCTCTCCTGTACCACGTGCGTTGCCGGCACAAGAGAATTACAGCTCAGTTTTCAGTATCTTCTTGTCAAATACTGTATCTTCATTATCGTTATGCAAAAGTAGTACATCCTTTTTTGCCATGTTGAAAGTGTGACAAACTGCACACGAACAGACTGTCTGGCAAGAACAGAACACATAGAAAGGTAAAACGTACAGGGTTATTTGTTACAGAGATACATTTTTTTTTGTTTTGTCATCAATGAAGATTGTTGCACATATCAGTACTTCCTGGAGTCAGAATCTGAATTTTAGACGTTTAAAATCATGTAGGTATTTGTGCTTTTAAACACTGTCATTATATAAACCCCAAATTTGCAAATGCATTCAAAGAGGATATGTACAATAGTTCATGGTAATCTCAAATACTTTTAAAATGCTGTTCTGAAATGAGGCCTCAGATAGAGGCAGTGGGAGGGCGATGAAGGGGCTCTGTAAAATTGCGTGTGTTGGGGCAAGAGGGTTGTTAGAAAGTTTCCGTTGTCGTTCGGTGCAAGAGCCCAGGCAGCCTCTGGTGACAGCGGTGTTTGAAGCAACGTCCTCCCCCGGGCTCTGCGGCGTCAGACTGTGTGGCTTCAGGACACAAGGTGCTTTGAGCCCCCAGAAGCCCAGGAGGAGCTGCCAGCGGCAGGGGCAGCCAGGAGGGGTCTCGGTGCCCTGTGCTTCTCCCCCCGGTGCCAGCCCTGGGCCACCGCTGGGGGCAAGCGTTGGCCACGAGTCTTTGGTCTGAACTGCTACAGCTGCTGCTGTGCAGGTAACACGCGGGAAGCCCTGAAGACAGCAGGAGCCCCGGCTCTTCGCAGGTAGAACAGAGAAGGCTGTTCGACGCAAAGATTATAGTCACTGCAATTCACTGCTTTTTACTGCTGCTCTGTGATCTGCCTCCTTTGCGCCATGGCAGGAGATGGTGGAAGCGGCTGTTTCTGGGGCCACCGTCCGTACTGCTGTGGGCACCAGGGCTCCGTGCAGGTTTCAGTGTCACTGGGCCATCAGTCCGTGGAGTCCGTCCCCTCAGCCACAGCTGCTTGTCCTGGCCCAGGTCTGGTGCTGCCGGAGCTGGTGCTGCTGAAGAGGAGCCTGGCGGCGACGGACAATGGTCTCAGAAGGTCTCGGAAGGGGGAGAGCAGGGCTGGGCGGCGGGGGTGGCTCGCAGGCACAGCAGGGGGCTGGCTTCAGGGCTGTCCCGTGTCCCCTGCAGGGTCTCATCCTGCCACCACGTGTGTCACGGCTGGTCTCGGCTCCAGGGACCCGCTTGGAAGAAGCAGAAGTTGGTCTTTCCTTCAGGGGGCCGTGGGCTCCCCTGTCCCAAGGCACCTCTGTTGCAGAGGTTGAGAGCTCTTCCCAAGCTGGTTTGTCCTGTGAACGTCGCCGCGCTGGACACCTCTCGCTCTGGGAGGCTTCCGCTGCCTCATGGCTGTGCTGAAGCATGATGTTTGCAGTTCTCCCTAAAATACCACTCAGCTTCTTAGTCCAGAGGGCAAGAACTTGGTTACTCCACATACAAAATTGTTCCTGACGTTGGCACGTCAGCAGATGGCGGCTCTCGTGCTGGTGCCGGTCAGCCAATACCAGGGCTGCAGCCGCCTGAAGCCACGTCCCGGTGGCCATGAAGAGCTGCTTGAGCCTGGCTGTGAGCCGATGAAGGGTTTGGTTGCCCTCCTGAGATCCTGGTTGTCTGCTCGCTACAACTCTTTCCTGAGACATCTGATAACGTTGCTTTTCACACCTCTCCGTGGGCTGGTGGGTATTGGATCCACTCAGCAGTGGCAGGGAGGGCGGCCAGTTTGTTGCAGTGATCTAATGAATCCTGGCTTCACTACAAAATGAGCTGTGGTCAAGGCAAGGTGACAATATCAGCTGGTCAGGCACTCGGGTTCGGTCACGTTTCCTGGGGTGACCACTGGTCGGGCGCGTTTCCTGGACAGCCCGTAGTACCTCGGCTTGGGTAGGAAAAAGGTAAACAGGGTGCTCTGGTGTGCAGCTGTAATGTCCAAAATCTGTAGCCTTTTCTAATATTTAAAAAAAACCAAAATCAAACAAAAAAGAAAAACCCAAAACAGAACCCACCCAAACACCTAAAATTGGCCTCCTAATTAGACTTGTCTTGCTAAAGGTTTAATGTGGAGTTAGAAAGTTAGTTCCCAGCACCCATTTCTGAAGTACCTGACCATCACATCTGGCCGGCCGGTGCTGAGCACCCGGCACTGAAGCAGCACGTCCTCTGTGGGGGTGGGTCACTCAGTGCCACCCAGTGGAACATCTTGTCAGAAATGCCTGGATTCTACTTAGGAAATGCGTAGGGTGCTTGCAGGCTTTGTCCAGGCATCAGACTTGATGTTTAATTATTTTCTGCTGATCTGGTGTGTCCTTGCTACGTCTGACTTACCTTGGTGGCTTCACCATCCCCTTTCCTGTACTTGGTTCAGGACATGGTGGACATATCCAGCCAGCTTCAGGAAAACGGCAGCAGATTCAATAAGAGGAACTTCTGACCCAAATCTGAAGCCATCTCGGAACGGCAGAGTGGCTGGAGGCTCTCTCCCGCTGGGATTTGTCCTTTGCTCCCAGGTCTGATTGGCTGTGGGGTGCTGGGGGCTTGCACCCCCGGTCTGAGACTTGCCCACCTCTCCTGAGAAGTACCCTTGTTTTAAGTGATGGTGTTGGAACCCAGGCTACGCACATATGTATAAAAGCATGTATATAAAAGAGCTAACCCAGGACAAAGGAACCAAATAAAGTAAGAACGCATCCCTTTTCACTGCTGTAGCAATGCAGACCTTGTCACAAAACCAAAGAATTCTTTAAAAGGCAAATTTTTTAAAGTCTAACTAAGAAACTAATGAGACTTCTGCCTTTTGAAGCATCAACTTAGAAAGGCATGCCAAAAGAGATCACACCAAAATTTTT
The DNA here is from genome assembly GCF_964199755.1 of Larus michahellis. NCBI lineage: Eukaryota > Metazoa > Chordata > Aves > Charadriiformes > Laridae > Larus > Larus michahellis. Next base: position 87,423,282 of record NC_133930.1, read on the forward strand.
CTTTCCTCCTCTAGTTGTTCTGTTCTTCTTAATAGTTTTTTCATCAGCAATATTTCCTTTTAATAGTTAATTTAATTATTTAATGAGGTTTATTGATTGTTTTTAGGTAGTGCCCTGTGATTTGCCTAACGGAATTGTAAAACAAGGTGCAGCTGTAGCAGAAAATAAGTGAAGTAAGGAAGAAAAGAGTGGCTAGAGGAGAAAGTGCCAAAAACCTCTAGGTGAGGGCTCTTCAGCTGCCCGGCCAACGCAGCAGAGGGCAATCTACGTGCTCAGTTTATTTGTCTGCGGGCGAGAACTCACAACACGTGCTAGAGATTTGCCAGTTCCCCCATTTCTTCTTGGTGCCCAGAAAACGTGCTGGATAGGACTGTGATATGCTTAGAGTCAGATGCCTCCGGCAGTTACTTTTGATTCCTCACTTGCAGGGAAAACTCTGTAAACATTTAGGATACCTAAACTTGCAGCCCCTCATACGGTTTGTTTTACCCGCTTTAGGCATTTCCAAGCTTTACTTTTCAGTTTTTACTTTCAGTGTACTGAAAACACCCATTCTTTTTGCCGCGTCCTGTTTTTTAATAAGCTTTTGTACCAAACCAGTTCACCTTAGCTCTGGCGATCTGGGGTTTTCTTCTGGGCAGGGAGCAGGACAGAAGGTGGCTGAGCTGCAGGGAGCATCCGCTGGCGTCTTTCAGCTGAGAAGGGAGGTCATTCTGTTATTTATTCTTCCATTTTTTTTCAAAAGACAGCAAACTGTAATTGAAACCAAGTTGCAGCAACTTGTTAAACACTTGAGGACCAGCACCCGTTTTTATCCAGCGCTGATATTTAGACTGCAGCTGCTGCAGATAAACGCGAGGCCCCAGATGGTGGCTGTCTAATCCTCATGAGAATTCATGTCCTAGAGGCAGCTCTTATCTCTCCAGACCTGACATTGTCTGCAAGTCTACTATAAGGGGGAATAATATAAACATGCTATGCATGAGTTTCACTTCCTTGAATAACACAAAGACACAGGAAGTTAAGTTAAATGTTACAAGAATAGAGTTCACATTACCGAAAGTCTAGCTATTTTTGTTCCTGATAGGTAGTCAGTGGTTTAGGGGATAAGGTGCGTACTCCAAACATCATATTGATTGCCGTTTGTGCTCAGAACTGCCGTATAGAGATGGCTTTAAAGAACATGTTTGCATTTGTTTTGTCTTTGCTGCTGGTCACCGTTAGCTCCTCTGGGTGACTTCAAAGATGCCACTTCTCTCTCTCTGTCGTGGCTGCGCAGGAGGTGGTGGAAGTGCTCCGGGTCTTCAGTTTTCCCCATAGAAGTGTGCCTTGGTGTTCTCCTTGATCTCGGCTCACCCGTCTGTCCCTCCTGCGGGCACAGGAGGGACGGACAGGTCGACGGACAGCCTCTGCTCCTTCCAGAGCCTGCAGCTGTGGGGCACGGGCACCGGTGGGGGGTGCCACCCATCGCCTCTTCATCAAGTTACTGTGCCGCTACGTGGCAGGGATGATTTTGCACCTTCTTGTCTGTTTCCTTCCATGTATGGCTTTAAAAATAGTCTGCGATAGGCCACCCAACTTTATTTTTAAAAAGCAGCGTTGATCAGTTAATTCTAGCACGTCCTCCAGGTACTTTTGTTGTGTTCGTGTATGCCTTGACTTTGTCTTGCCAACTCTAGGGTTCGTTTTGATCTCCACAGCAGTTGTAGTGGTGTGTGTATTCACTGCCTGGATAGGAGGAATTAAAAATGGGATAATTTCACAAGACCTGCTTGCTTCACAAGTGGAAAGTTGCTCCCCATCTCCTTCCCTGACAATGTGTGCTTGTGAACAAAGGGAGCTGCTAAAGGCAGTGAAATCTAGCAGAGCTGTAGAGCTTAAAGTCCAAGTGTGCCAGTGTGACCCTGCCTCAGACGTAGCTAAGGCATAGCATGGGCTCAAAAGCATCTCGTTACATTTAAAAAAAAAAAAAAAAAAAAAAAAAGAAAAGAAAAGAAGAAAACCAGAAGTTGCTGGAATGTTGTTCATGGAAACAGGTTATCAGAGGTAAGTAAGTTTGGGAAGATATTTTGGAAGGATAACTGAAAGGAATACTTCATTATTGCCAGAAGATAAAATTTACACCACTAAAAATCTATCCTGGTCACTTTTTTGGAGACCAGCTGTTCTTGAAACATGTATACATAGAGAAATTTTCTGTACTGTGTGATAAAAATTATAATATTTTTCAGCAAAGGAGGAATATGAATATAGCAGAAAATACTACAGCCTGATTTATCATCAGTGTCTTGGTATTTATGGAGTTGTTAAGCTTGTGTTGGTTTTACGTTGCGTTTACTTTATGCTGTGCTATATTGTTCCACTTCATACATGAAAAATTCCAGAGGCACTCCGGTTTCTGATGTTTCTTTCCGGTGCTATATACGAATACCTTTTCTTGCCTAGTATATTGCCCGCTGCTCTGGAAGTGAAAAATAGAACATCTCGGGTGGTTCTGCAAAAAAAGTACATCTGAGTCTCTGTAACATTGCAAATGGAGTCATAATTTGGGGTTTTCTGCTTTATTTCAAAGAGAGAGAACAAAAGTTATTAGACTTCTAATTCGAAAAGAAGCTGAAATCTTTTTTACCATGTGAAAGAAGAGGACAAAAGTCACGCACTAAACTATTGACAGCTTTGGTCTAATTTAGGTCCAGCTGCACTCGGAAGAGAGCATACGTGCTTTTTTTCCATGTTTTAAATAACTGTGTCCCAGACAATAGCACATTGGTGAGAACGCACGTGTGTTGAAGGTGTCATTAGTCAGACTCATTTTGGTTGAAACTATTTCATGAGGAACTACTTAGTTATACCTCTCTAGTTTAATTTTGGCAAAAACTGACAGTAGGCTTAAATAGTATCTAGTAACAGCGGTACTAGGAAGCTTTTATACACTGGTTTTCCTGCCATGGAAGTCATCATCAAACATAATAAAACCGTAAGTAGCAAATTTAGAGCTGTGTCCTGAAGTTAAAATTTAATTGCATTTTATCTTGCGATACAGCAGTATTGATGGCCCTCCTAGGAGAGCCGCCGTCTTTCCGTTAAGCCACCTGCAGCCGAAGCCAGCAGGTCCCCGGCACGGCCCCGGCAGGGATGTGCGCTGGCTGAGCTCCTGCTGCTGGCTGGGGTCTCTGCCTGAGCTGGCCCACACAACCTTCTCCGGGTGGAACTGGGGTGCTCCTAGGCTTTAATAAACACTTTCTTAATATTTTGCCTGTACACATAAAAAAAACCCCAAGTCCCTGAAGTTGATTGCGGTGGTACGGCTTGCTCATTACTGATTCTCTTTGCGTCCCTAAATAATTATTGTTAGCATTATTTATACTACATACTAGTTTCCTGGGTGCACGTTGTTGCATTGCAATAGCTGTAGGAGCACAACAGAACGATAACCTCTCAAGAGCTGAACATACAAGATAAAAGATGTTTGAGATTAATATGCAAACAATTGAAAAACAATGGAAACAGAAGGCAAACTATACCACTTCCCGAAGTTGGCTTTTCTGTGTAACAGAACACTCAAAGACAAGAAATGTAAATGAAGTTAGCTGTAACTACTGGGAGCACAAGCATCACAGAATTTGTACGTTATTAGTATGGAAAGCGAGCCAGGTACAGCAAGGGTTTATTCCCGATGTAATCTTAGAAAATAGGGTGCAGTAGGAATGAACTTCCCTGTTTGCACTTGAAAGATTTCTCTGTGTTCTCTTTAATTTTAACGGCATTGATATTCCGTTTGCTTTATGAAACCCTTTATTACAAACAGTTATGAATATGAACATCTCATTTGACTGCTGATGAACAGAGGGGAAAATCTAAATTAAAACTTTAAATACCACTATTTAATTACCCAAATGGCTTTGACTGTGTTAAAGAGTGCCTGGGATTATTCTGTTTTTCAATTTGTTTTAATGCTTCCTTGGTAAAAGCTGATGGATTCCCAGGCCCATTGCTGTCACTGATGAACTATATAAAGATAAATGACATTATGGTAAATTCCACTTAATGACACATTTTTAATTTTCAGAACACAGACATTTTCTGGCTAGTGAATGAAGGCTAATTACCTCAAGATCAGAACAAAATAACTCCTCATTTTGAAAGATAATAGAAAAGAAATGTTGCAGATTAATGATGCTATTTATCTTTAAAAGAAAAAAAATTCTATCTTTATCCTGATAGTGCTGTTCCCCGAGGAACACGGTTATAAAATGAATCTGAAGTCGCAACTTAATAGGTTATTAAAATTATTTGAGTGCGGGCTCCTCTGGTTCAGCCTTTCCATAAATTTAAATTGAAGGTCTGCTGTATTTCTAAAGAAAGCAGCTTGTTTACGAGACCACAGGGAGAAGATAGGTTACTGACAAAAGATGCACTTAACCCCATTCTGTATCTCCTTTTTTTAAGCCTGAATGGAACAGATACGTTTCAGAAATAGTTGAGAGAAAAGTTTAAAATGTCTGAATTATGTTACGCTGCTGTCTTTTATTTTCAGCATGTGTCATTAGAAGAGTAAATGGGAATAAAGAACAGAAAGGTAAATTTGCTGTGGGTGTGTGGCAGTAGACAGCAGTGGCTACGAAATGCTGGAATCGGAGAATTTGTAACTGATTGCACACGATACACTGCGAGCGCTTGCTGAGCGGATTTTAGCAGTGCGGTTTCACCTTGAAAAAGCATAGGTAGAAAAACACTCCTTTCTGGGTGTGCGTTTCACACGCACTCGTTCGGGCTGTCTTGCTCCATTTATCGTGGTTCCCCACTAGATCGCTGGTAACGCTTCTGCCGCGCTCAATACTCAAATTACAGGTGTGTCGCGAAAGCGAACTCTTGTCAGATACCGTTCTCCTGCAGAAAACTATGCTTTTGGAATGTGAAAATGCAATTGAATAAAGAAGTTTTCACCCATGAAAATACCTTTCATGTAGGGTTGTTACCCGGTCCTGAAGAGCCGGACTCTGGCTCATACTGGGCAGCGTGTGCGGGAGAGCGATGCTGCTGACAGCGCCGTTTCCCCGCGCCGCTCCTGGCTCGGGACTGTCGGGTGGGAGGGTGTTGGGGTGTCCTCAGCTGGCCAGGTCAGCTAGGGGAGGGAGAACCCCAGAATCATAGAACTGTCTGGGTTGGAAGGGACCTTTCAGATCATCGGGTCCAACCATTGACCCAGCACTGCCAAGGCCACCACTGCCCTGGGCAGCCTCTTCCAATGCTTGACAGCCCTTTCAGAGTAAAAATTTTTCCTAATAGCCATCCTAAACCTCCGAGTCTGGCGCAACGTGAGGCCGTTTCCTCTTGTCCCGTGGCCTGTTCCTTGGGAGAAGAGCCCGACCCCCCCTGGCTGCCCGCTCCTTTCAGGGAGCTGTAGAGAGCGAGAAGGTCTCCCCTCAGCCTCCTCTTCTCCAGGCTGAACACCCCCAGCTCCCTCAGCCACTCCTCACAGGACTCGTGCCCCAAACAAGTCTTGGAGTTCTTGGAGTTTGCAAGCACGGAAGACAAAAAGGTAAAATGAGATCGTGTTCACTAGGTTCAACTGTTGTGGGCTGAAGTCATAGCTGGGTTTGTGATTAATTTTTGGTGCTTTTTCTATTTCTGTTCACCAGGAAGAGTGCGTTGTTGTTGTTTTCTCTCAGCAAAGCTCGGCCACAGTGCTGGGGATGCTCTGTTGACAGAGGACGGCGGGTCTGCGCCAGCTGCCCATGCTGCTGCAGGCCATGGGCTTGAACGTTCCCTGCTGCTTCTGCAGCTCAAAGTGACGTCAGGTGCCGGTGCACTCCTCTCTCCCGGAGCTCCTCATCCTCCCTTGCCTTTGGACAGGCAAAATAGTTCTGTATTTAATTTTAATGCTTTCTGTCGCTCCAAGTGCCTCGCTGTGGCCCCTGCCCGGTCCTACCGCCCGTGGCCGAGCAGACTTTGGTTTCACGGAGGCTGTGGGAGGGGACGATGGCCCTGCCACGCACTTTCCTCTCTGTGCCCTCCGCAGACAGGTGGCAGCAGCTTGGCAGGAGCTGCCGGCATTGCTTTGCTTCTCCGCCAGACCTGCCCCGTGCCACGAAATCGTTAAGCCAGGTAATATGAAAGGAGGGAAACACTACTGGTCTGCCTGCTGCACGCCTCGAGGCTGCTGTGAGTCCCCCTCCGGTGCCAGAGTGCATCTCCCCGGCTGCTTCAGCCCCCAGGTGAGCAGCCGCCCGCTCCCTGGACCAGCGGCCCCGCCGTGCGGGCAGCAGGCATGAGGTGTCATCAGAGAATCCATGTTTGTGTGTCCCGAGCAGCTGGAGCATGTCGGGGACGCTGCCCTGTGCGCACCCAGCAACGTCCCGGCCAGAGGAGGGCAGTGGCTGCGGCACTGCCCAGCTCCCGGGCCCCAGAGCCCTGCTGTGGGCAACAGGGCCCAGCCACCATGTACCCATGCGCTCCGGTGTGCTCCAGTGTGTTCCCACGTGCTCCGGTGTGTTCCCACTCACTCCCGTGCGCTCCAGTGTGCTCCAGTGTGTTCCCACGTGCTCCCGTGCACTCCCGGCCCTGTCGTGGCTTGCTGTGGGTGAGCCCCACCTGCACCCACTCCTGCTGGGTTTGCCCCACGCTCCCTGTTTCCTTGCTGCGGTTCAGCCAGGACCTGCCCTGCTTTCTGCACCTTCTCTGGGTCACCGTCCCCGCTACCGCCAGCCCTCGGTCCTCACCGAATGGCACGTTGCCGGTGCCCCGGGTGAGGGCCAGTGTTGGGTTTTGTGGAGACCCAGTCAGTTTGTTACCTCTGGTGGGCTGCACTCTCCACCCATCCTGCCCCTCTCCCCTGCTTCTGCTTTTACCACCTGCCTTCTCCTCACTCTCGCCCCAGCCTCCTGCAGCAGGTTCTGAAAACCGCTGCTCAGCGCTCCTCCTCGCCACCCTCCTCAGTGCTCCTCGCCACCCTCCACGGTGGTCCTCCTCGCCACCCTCCTCGGTGCTCCTCGCCACCCTCCGTGGTGGTCCTCCTCACCACACTCCTCAGTGCTCCTCGCCAGCCTCTGTGGTGGTCCTCCTCGCCACCCTTGTCAGTGCTCCTCGCCACCCTCCATGGTGGTCCTCCTCGCCATCCTCCTCGGTGCTCCTCGCCACCCTCCACGGTGGTCCTCCTCGCCACCCTCCTCAGCCTCCTGTGGACACCCACAGCCACCGGGCAGGTCCCACCGACCCACTGCTCCCAGTGCCTGGCCGCTGTGCCCCATCCCCGAGCCCCGGCACTGGCGCAGGCTGCCCGGGAGGCTCCCAACAACATCGGTACTTAAATGACCTCTCCAAATGTAAGAATGGCATCGAAACACTCCCATCTCATGAAATACCTTAAAAATAGTAATCTAAAGGCCATTTTTGTTATTATTTGGTTTTAATTACAAATTATTGCTGCAGATATCTACATGTGAATTCTGAAAAGAAGGTGGATACGCAGTCTTAAGAAAAAATGTCTTGAAGACATGTTTAATATTGTTTCTCTCAATATTACGCATGATGGAACAAATTGGCTTACCTATGGGGTTAAGCACAGAATAACTAGAGTTTAATCCCCAGTTAGGTCACTTGCTAAGCAAGTAGCAGTACTGCAACGATCAGAAGAAAAACACTTTTAGCATCTCTGGTGTTTTTACTTTATTTTTTGTAGTTCTGACTACTTTGTGCATGTTCTTTTTGCTCATCTTTTACGGTGACATCTTTGCTCTTTGCCTTTCCTTCTTTTTCGATTGTCCATCTAATTTGCAGACGTCGGTGACCTACGGTCTAGTCTTTTGCATCTCTACTGAACAAAATTAAAACGCGGTTACCAGCAAAAGAGACAAAAACACAAGGAGAGATCATCACACACAATTAATACATAATGCCAAAGTAACAAAGCAAATACAGGGCAGTTTTATTTTGTTTGAGTTTTAAAACAACTGTTCATTGAGTGTTTGAGAGGTCTGGATTAAGCCAGCTTTCCTGCCCACAATTTAAGATCCTGCTGTGGGTATGTGTTGCTGTGGATGAATCAGCAGTTCATTCAACAGTATTTTCTGTAAATTATTAATCTATTCAAGAAAGTGTAACATGAGCATGTTCTCTGTCGTGAAGGATTACTGGAGTTTGCTTATGCAAGGAGTAGTGGCTGACATACCAAAGCAATTTCAGATGATTTGGGAACCCGCGAGCCCCGGGAGAGTTCAGTCCCTGAGGAGCCTGATCTCGGGGGGGTGCCCTGGGAGCACACGTGCCCCGGTCTCCTCGGGCGATGGCCGTCAGGGCGTGCGTGCCGCCCGAGGCAGCAGCAGCAGGTACGGTCAGCACGGGCTGGAGAGCCAGCTCTGGATTCCCGCTGCAGATCGGGGGGTTCTTTGCAAGAGAAGGTGCCGCCTCTCTGTAGAATCCCCGTATCTTCAGGTGTAGCTCCCATGGTGACATTTCTCATGCTTCTGTGTGTCATTCAGAAGTTCAGCAGATACTTCGGGAATGGTCACCGGCAAAAACTGTTGCTGTAAGAAAAGGGTTTATTTTCAGAAGGTTAGGGTCATGGTGCTGGCTGAGGATGCTTCATTTTTTGAAAACCAGACAGTCTCATCTGTCCTGGGGAATTGTCAGTGTACATCTAGTAGATACACATAATGTTATCATCTTACCCTGCTGAGAATAATCATGTCGCTGCTTCTTACGTTGCCCTTAGTTTCCTATTTTCACAGAAAGTTTCTATTGGTCAGGCTGCACACTGTTAGAGAAGAGACGGTACAATCACACTGGTAGGAGGGAGGATGCTCAGCATTTCGTCAGCAATATTTGTGAGGGGGAAAGAGTAAAGCAGAGCTATTTTCTGACTGATCGGGATAATTTTTCACTTTTTTTTCAATTTTATATTTTTTGGGGCTTAGAATCACGAGGGTAGTCTTGAGAAGAAGCCTCTTTTAGGTAGATCGTAATGTCAAAAGTATATGTTTTTTAATTATGCAATTATGGTTGCAGACATATGGAGTACAAATGGTACATATCGCTTAGGTTTTAATAAATAGTACAATGCCTTATGATGAAATTCCTAGACTTAGTTTTTCCTGATTTTATTGTAGTAGTGCACAGAATATCAGAGATTTTTATGTTGATATTTTGCCTACATTTCTGATGCATTCAGCCTTTGGAAACTACAATTTGTATTTTTAGGTTATATGGCTTCGTGTTTTCTGTTGGACAATTGTCAATATGTCTGAGGAGATCTTATTTTTAAAAAAATAAAATTTCATTTTGATGATGTTATCCGTAGACATAAGTCTTAAAAATAGCTGGCTTCCAAGGCTGTTGTGGCTCATATCTAGCATTAATACATAAATTCTTCCAACTGTACTAATGGAATTCCGGTCCCAGGCAGCAGCATTTTACAGCACCGTAGCAAAAAGCAATGTCTGAAACTAGGAGTGTCTCTAAGAAGTTCTTTCACGTTTAAGCAAAAATGTGCTCAGCAAAAAGAAATGTAAATTTAAGGAAAATCTACAATTTCCTATTCTATGCAAGGCTTTGATTTTTTGCTGATTCAGGCAATAGGGTTGACATTGGAGCGTCTCATTTCATCTGAAATAATCACTTTTTACTTTGGAACAGTCTTTCATTTTTCACAGCACTATCTTCTGAAACAGTCCACTTTGTATGTATGAATCTGTTTTTCTCCAGATAACACAGAAAGTAAAACTATTAGAAACAGGTTCCCATCTATTACTTTCTTGAGTGCATAGAGAAATACTAATTTTCAGTGGCGCCCATTTGGGGACTTTACTGATGTTTTTTGCCCCCTTTCAAAAAAGACAAAAAGAGGAAGAAGGAAATACATCTGCAGTCTAAATTGACTGTGCCAAATAAAACGTAAAATTTCAATAGAAAAAGCAAAAGGCACGTCGTTTGTGTTAATAGAGCCGTCAGTAAGAGCCCAGTTGCTGCAGGAGCTGTGCCGGAGCGGGTCCTGTGACCCGAGTGGTGGCCGGACGCGGTCCCTGGAGCCTTGGACCTGGCCTGCGGCTGGCGGCCGGCGCCCTTGGTCTGAGACAGCCAGGCTCCGCTCCACGTCTGCCCCGTGCCAGCCCGGGGCTCAGAGCTGGGCGCTGCTCACCTCGGTGAAACTCTGGGCCTGCTGCGTGCAGGGGGGTTTTGCACTGACACAAGCAGAATTTCAGCCATAGAACCACAGAATTGCCCAGGTTGGAAGGGACTTTTCAGATCATCGAGTCCCGCCATCAGTCTGTCTCTGACAAACACCGTCACTAACCCGTAGCTCTAAGCACTATGTCTACCCATCTTTTAAGTACCTCTGGGGATGATGCCTCAACCACTTCCCCGGTTAAATAAAATGTTAGCGTTTTGTTTGAAAGATGTAGTGTCCTGCTATAATGGTACTGTTAGCACGTTATGAATAATTCTGGTTTTCCATCCAGAGGTGCAAGAAGCCTCCTTTGATGGGAGCCCTGTTGTTCTGTAGCCTGGACCAACCCCAGCGGCGTGTCTTCTCTCACCATTTCATCTTAAAAGCTGCTGATTTTGTACTTCCTTCTGTTGCTGTTCTATGGCAGACGGAGACTTTTGCTCATTCCACATGCTTTCATCCCATTTCTGCCTGTTTAATGCGGAACCAGTTCTCAGGGTTAGGACCACCTTGTGTTTGTAATGGTCATTTGTGCACTAAAATGCCATTCAGACAGACAGTGTTAAAGGCAGTGTAAGAACATTCTGGTGACATAGTGAAACCTGGAGACCTGCTGCTTATTTAACCTGCTGTAATCACCTGATTAGAATGAATCACAGAATCACAGAATGGTTTGGGTTGGAAGGGACCTTAAAGGCCACCCAGTGGCACCCCCTGCCCTGGGCAGGGACACCTCCCACCAGCCCAGGTTGCTCCAAGCCCCGTCCAACCTGGCCTTGAACCCCTCCAGGGATGGGGCAGCCACAGCTTCTCTGGGCAACCTGGGCCAGGGGCTCACCACCCTCACACCAAAGAATTTCTTCCTCATATCCAATCTAAATCTCTCGTCTTTCTTTTTTTTTCTGTCTTTAAAACCGTTCCTCCTCGTCCTATTGCTACGGGTCTGAATAGGAGCAAGCTGGGTAAGGGGGATCAGGTAGGGGCAGCGGTGCTGATGCCTCTTCAGATCAAGCTTCAATCAGGGCATTTAGAGCACTTATGTAGAGAACAACTTTGCCAATAGTTTACGTTGTTCTAAATAGCAAAATCACTTTCCTGATAACTGGGAAGTGAACGCAGCTTTGATGATGTGCCCAGTTTGCTTTTAGTCCCTGAAAAAATTTGCTCCTTGCAACGATTTGTCCCACCAAGAGGATTGAGAAGAGGGTTTACACCGAAATCGTTGTACAAACACCACTAGATTAAGTGACATGCTCTGGAGGAAGTCTTTTCTGGTCTTCAGCTGGAAGGGTCATGGATGTAACTTCAGAGCTTTGGGAGGCAGAGCTGTTGCAAAGAAAGGGAAAATGTTATTAAGCTGTGGTAGTGTGAAAAAAAACCTATGCTGGCAAGCAGTTGTGCTCTAATTCTTCATAACATGCTGGCAGGCAGATTTGCCATATTTTGGGCATTTTCATGGGGCTAATCTGATCTGCTTGCTTTTCTATGCTAATTACTGCCAATTTGGGGGTTAGAAATAAGGTCTGCTCCCAGAACTCATTGGGGTTCTTTTAAGGTTTGTTTTGCGTATGGACTTCCAACTGTTGTTTCTCTTTTCTCGTCGCTTCTACTGTTCCAGTATCTCTTTTTTTTTCTGGAAATAAAATCCCTGATCACCCATTCTGCAGCTTCACTCTACAGAAGTCCCTTCTGTTTGGCTCAAGTTCTTCCGTGGAGACTGAGGCGCTTCCTGACTTTTCCATTGTGATAATCACGTAGCAATTTCTGGCCGATACCTTGGGCAACGCTCCTGGAGTGGCGTTGTTTTCTGTCTCCCCGGGGAGGCACAGCGAAGTTCCCACTCTCCCGGCTGTTCATCTGTGATGCTGAGTGCTGGCCATGCAGCTGGTGTCTCCTGCTGAGGGTCGGCATGGTGGTGGGGGTCCTTGGCACCCTGCTCTTCCCCCTGCTCCTGCTCCCAGCGCCGCTGCACTCCTGGAGCCACCTGGACACTCCCTGCTGCTCACCATCTGTTCCTGGCTCAGGTACCCCATTGCTACTGGAAGGCTTCTTGAGCCAAAAATTTATCAAGTTAAAACTGTTTGTTCTTTTTGGCAAAGATGCTCTGCACGTTCCAGAAAAGCAGAGAGTTTCTCAGAGTATGCCTTTGGAAACGATCACCTCTCACATGGCAAATAATTTAGGTTTTCTCTGGCCGATGTTGTTCTTGTCATTCATGTTTTTGTGGCCTACTGCCTTTAAAGTTAGCTGAGTGATGGAAGTTTAGGTATTTTATAAGACCCTTCTGTAGGAAGCAGTCTGTCTTTACAGTAAATTCTCAAGTATTCTAGGTGCCTTTCCTCTCCACAAAATTCAGTTTAAAAAACCATAGGTAGCAAATGATATATCCACCGTTCTTGTCAATGTCATGGCCTTGTGTCATGATGCTGAAAGGTATCTCCTCAAATTATTGTTCTCCAGTAGTTGTTTCTTTCGGAGCAGGCCTCTTGTATAGCTATTTGTTGAACTGTGTACCTACTGAATTAGTCAAAGACCTGGCTAAAACCATTTTTTTCTTTTCCTCTTCACCCCTCCCCCAAACTTGCTTTTGTTATGTATTGGCTTGCTAATCCTTGTGTTGAGCAGTATCAGACATCACCTTTCTTGGGGGCACTTAGTCCACTCTTCCGCTTTCTTTGTCAAAGGGCTCCCTTAATAGGAGAAGTCAACAGGGAGGACAAAAGGGATTGAAAGTTGTATTTAATCGGGGTCAGAGAGGTGGTGTTCAGAGTGACGGGCCCACAGGCAGGCTGGCCTTTTATGCTTTCCGACGCAGATGGTCCCAAAGCATTCAGCTAAGTGAAGAGAAAGCTGCCCAGTGAAAGCTATTGTAGGGCAGCATCGTTACAGTTGAGGAGGGTTGCCAGGGGTAACTGAGGAGTATCACCAGCATCCTGTGATCACTAGTCTGTGCCATTGAAAACCTTAGACCGAGGATCGCTCTGGGTCCCTTGGCATCCTCATGCTCCTGCGTAAGCAGCAATATCTTATGCTACCTTTTTGAAATTTAATATCATTATTTTTACTTTGAGGCACATAAACTGTAGAATCATTTGCATTTCTTAATTTCAGAATAGCCACCTTCTGCAGAATGTACAGCCACTTGCTTTAGAACATATTGCTTTTCTTCCCCTGGGGAATAGTCTAATAATGTTTGAACTTATTAAGATAACGCTGTGTTTACAGAAACTTAATTTTTTAAAATTTGTCTGAGTGCAAGAATAGCTGAATTAAAAAAAATACGAAAAAAAGGAGATTGTATTATTCAACACGAATAAGGCCTGCAGGCATGTGCGAAAGCTTTGGAAACTATGCCCAAAATAACCCAGGGGGATTTCTACAGTACCTTCTTTGGTCTAAACAAATTGTATACTGCAGCAGGTAGAATGTGTTCCTGACAAAATAGTGCAATGCTGCTTTTTTTTTGAAACAGGAACTAGAATTTTGTTGAAGCCATAGATGCTCAGGACAATAACTGTGCTTTCAGTCTCCTGTGAAACACCATGTGAAAGTGCAAATATGAGCGTGAGCCTTGAGCAAAAGTGTGAAGATGTCAGCCCAGAAAATTAAGGGGTGCCTAGGGAGGCACCCATCCAGCGTGCCCACAGCAAGCGGTGCCCGTGCAGACAGATCCCAGGGTGCCGGCCCTGGCTGGAGCTGCGCTCTGCCGGTGTGGACGGGGGGCAAAGTGCTGCCCAGCCAGCGCCGTGGCTCGGGGGGTCTGCCCTGGTGCCGCCTGGGCAGGAGGTGGTGCCCTGGGACGGGTCTGGAGCAGGCACAGAACCAGCCAGAGCCAGCTGGTCAGCACAGAGCCAGCTGTGCCCCTGTCGTTGGGTGCAGAGACAGATGTGCTGCCCGGCATTGGGTGCAGAGCCAGCTGTGCAGTTCAGAGCCAGCTGTGCTGCCCGGTGATGGGCGGAGAGCCAGCTGTGCCCCACAGCGTTGGGCGCAGACCCAGCTGCGCACCCCATTGTTTGGCACAGAGCCAGCTGTGCACACGTCATTGGCACAGAGCCAGCTGTGCTGCCCGGCGTTGGGCGCAGAGCCAGATGTTCAGCGCAGAGACAGCTGTGCACCCATCTTTGCCGCAGAGCCAGATGTGCACCCGAGTGTTCAGTGCAGAGCCAGCTGTGCCACCCGCTGTTGGGTGCAGAGCCAGATGTTCAGCGCAGGGACAGGTGTGCACCCATCTTTGCCGCAGAGCCAGATGTGCCACCAGGCAGCACCCACACACCCAGAGCGTCTCCCGCTGTTGGACGGTGCTGGGGCTCCTCTGTTTTGCCAGAGAAATGACAGGGGCAGGAATAGGAGGTCACAGTCCAGCCTTTGCTTCATTATTTGCGTTTTCTCATAGTTATTCTCCTTGAGAGCAGAGTCCTCTGCGATGTCACGGAGAAGTGTCCTAGCAGTGACGTCTATGCGGCGTCAGTCATGCAGGGAGCCCTCCCGCAAGTGACTGTACAACTCAAAATTAAGGGGAATTTAAATAAAAGTTTCATGTGCACTCCGTAAAATATTTGGATTTTTGAGTGAAAAATTAGCCATTTTTGACATTTCCGCACTTTCGTACATTTTTAAGAGCGCAAATATTGCCTGTGATTAAGCAACTTGTGTTTTCTACTTGTTTGTTTACTGCAGGAGGTGATTGCAGCAGGTGACGTGCTGCAGGTCACGGTGATACTGCAATCTAAGCATTCCCTCTGAAATCAGTAACAGTGGTGGCATCTGTTGGGGCTTCTTGGGCCCCTGTTTCTCTATACTACTTGGTTTTTTACGTGGTGGCGGAGGGTGGTGTTTCGGTTAAAAAATATATGTGGAAGAATTGTGTGTTGTTTTCAATATGGCACTGTAAGATTGCACGGAAAGGAAGGTTTTACAGGATTTATAATGGCGAGCAGCCTCGGAAGTCAAACTATAATCTTCATTATAATGAAACATAGAAATAATGAAGGCTGGAGGCAGATATGTAATTCAAAGAGCATGTCATCGGAGAGAATGGCAAAAAAAGAAACGAGTGTTTCTACAACTCCTTAGATATGTTCTTCTCAAGCGACCAGTTAATTTGTCATTCTTTATATTTCCAAGAGAGGGAGGCGAGCTGTGCGTTCCCTTCTCAGATTCATCGTAGGTAGCTGGCCCACACATTGCCTTACGTTTTGAATGTTGCTGGTGACTGACGTAATCTGTTTTGCTTAGATAGTTTGTTTACTTGGATGCATTTGTGTTGCGTAGGTGGGTTTCTACTTTCGTACGGTATTTTCAGTTTTTAAAATCATTTGAAGAGTTTTACTGGGTAACAAATTTCAGATTATCTTCCCATTATACTTCTGCTAAAAAAAATTAAAATAACTCGATCACATTTTTCCTATTGCGTCAAGCTATTGATTTCATGTGAACATAGGAGTAAACTAAAGCAAACGTGCAAATAATGCATTTCAAATAGACTGTCTTCACATTTGCTTGAAAATTAATACAGGATTTTCAAACTTGTGCAAGTAGATGCAAAATATATGTCTGAGTTCAGTCATAGAGGATCTTCTGAATCACTGACTTACAGTAAAAGGAGGGGCGAGCTCTACCATCCCGGTGTTTCTTTATTGCTAATGTGTCAAGGACTTGAGGTAAAGTTATTTGAGGTCGTTCTTAGCAGAGGCACAAACTGCCGCACAGAAGTGGTAACGTTTTCCTAGTTTCCTGCCACTGGTCTTGCCTTCATCCCAGGAGTTGAGTATATGGGAAGAATATTGTAAGTCTGGTTTTCAGTTGATGATGTAGATTTGGATTATTTTTTCTAAACCACGCGCACTCGTCATGGAAGCCAAACCATGTGGCAGCTTGCAGCCGTCAGAATGGACACGAGTACAACGGCTTTAGTGCCAGCTCGTGCTGGTGGTGCGTGGGGCTGCGTGGCACCGCTTGTGCCGGGGCCTTTCTGTCCATGACGCGCTGACGTGTGGGTCCTCACGGCTGCTGTTGGTGCTAACCACAACCCCTGCTCTGGGGGGCTCCAGAAGAAACACCTTCACCAGCCATGGTTTATTTTAGGCTCAGGTGAAGATGTCTGGGGCCTGATCCAGTACCAAAACCAACAGTGCCGCCAACAAACCCTGCCTGTGCTGCGGGCTTTTGGCAGTACCGGGTCTGATGGACCCATGCCACATGAAACCCGCCTGGAATGGGTGCTGTTCCACTGCGAGGAAGACAGGTAGGACAAGACAAGTAGGACAGGACTGCTCTGTGTCTTTGGAGAGCCCCTGCAAACACCAGAACGGGCACTGGTGCCGTGCCCAGCACGTGCTGGTCCATGCTTAACGACCAGCCAAAGACAGGAGGGTGGACGTGAGGCGTCTTCTGTCTTCTCCTCTAAAGTCTACTTGGCCTTTTCTAAAGTTGTGTCTTAAATGCTGCCATCTCCATTCATGAGTATCTCCTGTAACGTTGGCCTTGTGTTTCCACTCCCCAGAGCCTCAAGGCTATTAGAAAAGGGGTCGATCTTTGCGAGATGGTGGTGGCTCCACTGCCTGCTGCAAGGCCTGTGCCCCGGTGAAGGGCTCGGAGCGTCCAATGTGACGTTTTATTACCTTTCTTGTCTCCTTCCTCTGTGCTTACAGCCTAGTGAAAAAAAGGTGGGAGTTAGAGGGAGCGTCTGTATTATTTGTTTTTAAAGAAGTGACGAGCTACCACGCTGCTCAGGAAATTTGCTTGGTTGCACATTTTAAATGAGGCATTGATAATTTTTTTCAGCAGTAGGACTAGCTGTTTTTTTCTGGGGGTTGCTGGGTAGAAGCAGATTTCGCTTTGCAACTGGCCCTTTAATCCTCGATTCAGATACCCCGTGCTGTTGTCCAGACGAAGGGGGAAAACCTGAATCAAAGATTCCAGAAATTATTACTCTGACCTGCAATATGGAAAGTATATTCAGTAAATTCACACAGTAGAATCGTAACTCTACCACAGTGAGCGGAGTAAGGGACTTTCACCTGAGGTATGTAGGCTAAACTGAGTAGATTATTCAGTCTTTATCAGAAAAGAATGACTTAAATCACAACTTCAGTATGTTTTAGCTTTCTCGGATTAATACAAATGTTTCAGTCCCACACATGAAGTTATTGAGCTGAATTAAATATCTGCATATTTTAAAGAATATTAGTGTTTAAAAATCAACATTGAAACAAAAAAAATGCTTTACTCCAACAAAACATTATAAAATAAATTTTTAAAAATTATAAATATGAAATGCATAACAGTTTCCTACAGGAACAGCAAAAAGTTGAGAGCTGCAGTACTGAAATTCAGATAGAAGAGTTGGTGTATAGTAGACCTTCCAGTTCTGTTTACGTCAGGAAAAAGTGCTATTAAATATCTTACAGTGCTGTTTTAAAGATAATTATATGCACCTTAGCTATTCAGTACTTCTGTTGACTCGTTCACTTTCAGCGAATGCTTGTTAAACTGTTAAAATGTAAATGCTTAAAATCAAATGTAGGCTTGTGAGCTCCGCTTGTCCCCGTGTTTTCTATCTTGAGCACATGAACACAGGCTGTGAAAACACTTGAGCAGCATCCACCAGAGTTAATACGGTTCTTAACCATTCGGGCACTTCGTCCTTGATCTCACGTTTATTCACACGCCGTTGTTTATCCGAATGGACAACTTGCAATTTTTTTCAATGATTTTTTATAGAGCAGGACTTCTGAACTGGAGTGACGAGTGGTTGCAGTACAGTTATTGGGGCAGTAAGCACATCCAGCACAAACTATATTTATACTTAATTTCTCTCTAAGTAGCAGTATAGCAGAGGGTGCATTAACTGTGCCTAAAAGCACTATGGTTCTAGTTTAATGCTTGTTGGTTATTGAAACTTGGTTAGCAGTGCGTTCAGAGCATCAGTATTGCTATTGTCTAATTGCAGTTCAGCGAAACAGGGCTGACTTTTCCTCTGACACGCATCCAGCGTTACCAGCGATGCACGAGTTCAAACCAGATGCCTTTCTTGATGGTCTCGGAGTTTTGCAGTAAATCCCAGCAAAATTCTTTAAACAGTCCTTGGGCTCTTAACAAATCGGTGTCCACCTTTCGGGCTCCAGTGACGCTGGGCCAGTTGAACACACCACGCTTTGCCTTCCTGGATGAAAAACGCGGGGCAGCCCTCCTGCTGGAGTGTGGTGCCTGGAGAGCAGTGCGGCCGCGGGGGCGGCGGTGGCGGTGCCGGCGGTGGCGGTGCCGGCAGCCCCCAGGCCCGGCTGGCGCGGTGGTGGCCGAGGGGCCACGGGTTGGGACAGTCTCCCCGCGCCAGCTGGAGGGTCCGAGCACATCCCTCCTAAGAAGCGTCCCCTGCGCGCCGCGGGAAGGGCTGCCGCAGCAGGGGCACCAGGCCTTTGAAAAACTCGCCATGTTAGAGAACTCAAATTTAGTAGATCTGGAAGAAAGTCGTCATTCATTACAATAGCATAATTAAGATATGCGTTGTTTTTCGTCGAAGTGAGAAGGTTTTTCCTGTTGCTGTGGTATCTGTTTAAGGAGGAGAAGAAAAAGAAAAAAAAAAAAGAAAACCAAAAAGAAACCAAAAACCACAGAGACAAATACTCAAAGTGTAAATAAATACCTCTTTAGTATTGTGTGAGGCGCTTTTGACCCAGCCGTTTAAGTGTCAATTGCGGTTACACTGCATCCTCCTCCAGAGTCAAAGGACTCCGGCTTTTCTTCTGAAAGAATGAAAGATAGTGTGTGTACTAAATGTACATGATCTTTTAAACGCGGGATCTGGGAAAAAAGCAGTGTGAGGACTCACAATTTTTTGATCCATCACAGGTTTTTGTAGAGAAAGTTGACTTCAGTCTGTTTCATTGGTAAGTCTCTGGCCACTTGTAAAAGCCATGCTCTAGTGCGGTGGTTTCCAAACATTTTTAATCACTCACCCATATCAGTAAAAAATTTTTGACCACACATTCCCCCACACAACATATGTATGTTTATATATTTATAAATTATATATGCAGTGCACTAATATATTACATACATTATAAACCATACACAAAATAAAAAGTAAAAAAAAAATTATAAAAAGATTAAGTAAACGCTATTTGTCAAATATATTTTATCTCATTTATTAATGGCACAAGAAAGTATTTTCTTCCTGCCCTGCAGCGGAATCTCTTCCACAGCCCTGGGGTGCCTGCACCCGCTGGCGAGCCCATTGCGCTGGTGGACATGGGAAACAGGCGAAATCAGGGGCCTCAAAGTATTTTTTTTTTCCTTGCACCACTGAATCATTTTTCAATAAGCAAAAATTGAATTATCTCATTGAGAACTGTTATTTGCTGATTATGAATAGAGACCCCATTTCCCTTTCCCCACTTTCTCTTTTCTTTGGGAAAAGGAGGAAAGACAGTAACATCTTTTCTGCTGTGGCCGTCCATGTTGCAGAGACAAAACTGTTCTAGCCAGTGAGAATTAGTAGTTCTTCATCAGGGCCGCTTCGTTTTTCATCACCTTAGGATTGTGCCTCTAGTATGGAAATTGTGTGCTTCTGGAAAACTCCATGTTTTCTGTTGCAAGGAGAAGAATGATGTTGAGAAGTTGTCCATCCTAGTTGTTTTCTGCTCCCAAGAAAAGGATGTCTTCGTCGTGTGGAATAAAGCATGCCAAAAACGAAGACTGAAATGGAAAAGGAAGGTGGTGTGTTCTTTTGAATTCTTTGCTGCATTTCAGTCGCTGCCCCTCAGAGCCCAACATAAGGTCATTCTCAAGAAGGATGAATCCCAAGGTCTCCACAGCATGTTAATGCTGTTTGATGCTTTTATGTTCGAGGTGTCTACAGAGCTTCACAGCTGATGGAGAGCAGTGTATCATCTTTGCCAGGACAAACGATGATCTGCCATGACAGTGACTCTCAGAAGAGCCACCACACCGTCCTGATCTGGCTCCGTGGCTCATAAACCATGAAGGAGGCGTTGAGATCGTCTGGCCTCTCCCTGTGGTGTTTGTGGTGCTGCGTTCAGATGCGGACTGAAGAATCTGCCTGGGTGGTAATAATAAGGTCATAAAAGCCCAGAAAGACCAAAATTAGAGCAGAGTGTTCACACCTGACTTTTCTTCCCATAAAATAACTACATGCTGTCACACATCCTCAGCTGCATCAGTGCGCCGTTACCCCTTGCTCTTAAGAGTTCCATGTTGGTGGATCACGTCTCATGTCTTCCCGTTCCCAGCAAGTGCGAGTTTGAAGAAGACTGGATGTGGAGGGGCACCGTAGTGCCCAGGGTGCTGTTTGTGTTCCTCCTGGCAAATGGGGAGGTTTCCTTGGATAGACCTTTTGATCTATGGGAAATCCATGGAGTGATGTTAATTTCTATTCCTGAGCTGTAGAAGTATTCCTTTCAGCATGAATATTTTTCAGGAGCCTCTTGCATGTATTTCCTATTCCATCTTTGCTATAATCCTCAGGAAGATCGAAAAGAGGAACAGGGATATATCCAACAGGATTTCACCCATTCCAGGTCCCCCTAACAGCTTTAGCTCAAACTTTAGTCCTGCTCTCAGGGTAACGCAATCTCCTGCATCCTGGTTTTCATCAGGCGTTTTGGGACTCCTTTTATCTGGAGGTAACCACAGTGTGAACGCCTCTCTCGCATTCTGTTCCAGCATCATTTCAGGCAGCTCTTGATCACGTTTGATCAAGCTCTGTGCTAACTTTGATACCTGTCAACCTTGTGGGTAGTGCTACCCCTTAGTACGAGGGTGTGCATGTTTCCAGCTGTGTCTGTAGAAGTGTAGAGAGTTTTCCTCCTTCACACCTGTGAAGGTACCATGGGATGCGTAGTACTTAAAAAACTTGAAAAGCTATAGCCACGTTCTAAGCGTGGTAGTGTTAATTTATAAATTGCTTTTGTTGATGACAGCAAAGGTGCCAAATCAGAATGGAGCCACGCTGTCTATTTGTTGCTGTATTTTGTTCTCTAGAGATACTTCAGTCACTGCAGAGTTCATTTGAATGCTCCCAGGAAAAGAACACGCGAGCAGTGAGAACTGCCACCTTCAGAGCAGTTCCAGCGTCGCCACCCTGGGCCTGCCCCATCCCGGGCACCCCATGGTGGTTCTTCCCGAGCTCCAAGAGCTGTTCTTCTCCCATGTCACTATGCAGGAGCCTGGTCTGACCCTGAGGGTGAGAAGGAATCATCAGAACTGGGATGATTTAGCTTGCCTTTGCCCATGGGGAGAGGTCATCAGCATGAAGAAAAGTTGAACCAAAATTCTAGCCCATACCCAAAGACTGACAGCCTGTGTTGAAATGTGATTTTTTTGTTCTGAGTTCAAGATTTTTGGAATTTCACGGCAAAAGTAGAGGCAAGTAAGAGCCCCCATTTAAGCTTTACAAGTTTCAGATATTCATCTGCATCAGTGTTCTTAGTTCCACGTTTCATCCTAGTGGCAGCGTCAAGACAGCCATGCTATATTTCTAGGACACAGCTGAAGGTTGATGTTTTAGGTTTGTGATTCAGTTGAAGCATTAAAATATGGAAGCTTTAAATCTGGATTCCTCTCCATTGTGGGGAGAAACACAGTGTTGGTGGCACGTCTGTTACGCGGCATCTTATAGGCCTAGTGACTTTGCCAGGTCAGACACCACAAGCCTCAGTAGAACAAGGCTCCATGGACTTTGTTTCCTCTTTTGTATTTATATCCCCTTCATTCTGCATTGGTGGAAAAAGATGCAATATATTGCCAAAATGTATTCCCAAGACACAGCAGTAGATTTTCCATTAAGTGATACTTGAGAAGTGAAGGAATAGGACTCTTCAGGCTCCAGGCTTAGCCGTTAATTGCGTACCATTTTAGACGACTGTATGAAGGAATCTGTGCAAATCATCGAAACAAAGTATATGCATTGGTTAGGCTTACGGACTCTAATAGCTAATATTGATAGCAACAGTAAATTCTGCTCTTCAGAGGCTGATTAGGAAATGAAGACTCTGCATAGTTACACAGCTGCCAAAGCATCGGGCTTCCCCTATGACCTCCGCCGATGACGTTCTGTGTCGCCACCGATAAAATCTGCTGCACAATAACAATCACTTAAACGCAGAAATGGTCTCAGTGCTGCTGAAGTCTGTACTACAGAATCAATTTTTGTCATTCTATTGCTCCCATCAGAACTTTCAGAATCTCACTTCCAGTGGAGCTGAAGGTGCGCAGACCTTCCCATCTCCCGTTGCCGGACCTCGGCCGTGCTGCCGGAGCCCGCAAAGGTCGGATGAGGGGGGTTACAGCAACATGCAGCTGCACACCGGAGTGAACACTACAGCTGTGTTGTCAGATGAATGACACTAGAAAATGAAAATTATTATTCCTACTTTGAAATTATAATTGCATCTCAAAATATATTTTTTAAATTAGTAACTTAGAACAGTCTAAGGCCATTTTTGGCAGTAATCTATCCTGAGACTTCCCATTATTTTATGACTGTCCGTGTGCATTTTTTCACATGTAATTCTGAGTTAGCATTTATTATTTTTTTCTTCACCAAGGATTGCTGGAATCTAAAAGGTATTTAAGACAACTTAATCAAATAGCTAAAAAAGCTTTCTCTTCAGACTAACCTATTATTCCTCTTTCAGTCATATAGGAAATAGTCAAAAAGTGAATTCTTGATGCACCCGATGAGAACAATAGATGTGTGTTCAGTCTTTCCTTCTCTAAATTAGAAATCACAGTATAGACAATGGAATTTCTAAATCATATATTATACCTTATTCTCTGGTGGGAATAAAATGTTCATGTTTGCCTCCTTTTCTCTGTTTAACTTTGACTGCTGTGAACACTAGGAAGAATAACCCTGCAGCTTTTCTTTCTTTTTTTCCCTTTTTTTTTTTAATCTATTCATTTTATACTTTTCAGACAGATTTTTCCCCGGGGTGAAACAAAGGTTAACTGAAATTTCCTCTGTTGTGTACCTGAACGAATCAGCAGTTTGAGAAGGAAATCCCATTGATGGGCAAAGAGAGTGACAGGCTCTATTTAAAGAATTCCCCCGACTGTGTGGTAGACCAACCATGCCATGAATTTAACTGTTCCTGTGGTCCCCATACTTGTACCCACCAAAAAGAGAGAAAAAACTACTTTGTTCTGCAAATGTTGCGCTAAGCTTTGAAAATCATGAGCCACTGAGTTTTGTGAATTAACATTACTAGCAGTGGTCAAGACTAAAGGAAGCAGTGTTTATAGCATGAGACAAAAAACAGACAGAAAATTATGCGTACTTGCATAATAGAAAAGGCACACTACGTATTTGTGTTTTAACATGTGTCTGTGCGTTTTAGCAATTTTATAGTACACATATTCCCCAAGAATATGATTTACAGACTTGACTTTTGCTTTATTCACTGCACATTTTTATTCTCAGTTAGTGTGTGAAACATCCTGCCCATACACAGCTGTAGGAGTCCTCGGGGCTGAGGTAGACGAGAACGGGCGTACACTTGGAAGAAGGCGCAGGATTTTTTGTTAGAGAAGTTGTGCAGCAGTTTGGCTATGCAGAAAGGAGAGACGTGGATGAAAAGCAATATGGGATCCTGATGTTCGATAAGAAGAGGCAGTGTGTGCTAACACCTGGGTGATTTTCATATTTCTTGATGTCTGCTGTAAATAAATGAAAAGCGCACAACTCTGCTTGGTTTAATACTCCTAATTCACATGTGTTAAAACTTCGTGACCTTTGAGTCTTCTGGAAAACTGCAGCTCCGGCCCTGCCGCGGGCCCCCGCCGAACACGCTGCCTGGGGATTATAAGTACCATGTCGTAGCCCCCAACCGTCAGACTTTTCTTCTCTGGCAGTGACGGTTAACTCTTCTCCCATGGGTAATGGCTGCTTAAGTTTGCTTAAAGTTACTTTAATAGCTCTTGGTTGTTTTTTGGGTTTTTTTTCCACTTATGCAGGACTGTTCTGAGGTGTGTTTTTGTTCTTTTTAAACTCTGATATGCTTTTGGCCAACAATGCCTATGCTTCAGTCAACTTCTTACATTTTAATTCATTTCAAAATGGGTTGAGTTTTGTTGTTTTTTCACTGTCGTCCTTCCAATTTTGTGATGCTTTTCAAAAACATGATGCTGGATCAGATAAAGGTTGCTAAAAATAAAGTATTACTGGTATTTTCTCACTGGCAAAAAATATACATATTACTGTGCGTATATATATTTTTTTTTTTTTAATTATTTATTTATTTTCAATATCAAGGGGAGAGGCAGGAGGGTCTTTCCTTGCTATGAGGAAATTTCTCAAATTGAGCTTCCATCAATGGTTACACCCGCTGATTTCTCTGTGAGTTTATGGATCTCTTTTAAAGTTGCCTTACAGAAATATTGACATGTAATCCATTGTTTTTAAGTAAATCACCTTTTCCGCATCAAAGCAAAGTTGAGGAATCCCTAAAAGTGTCTAAGAAAAACACCGCAGTCGATGCCATTCCTCCTGTGTGGGGGTTAATTCGAATGATGGGTGATGGGCAGAGGGCTCACTCCGCCGTGGCTGCCGCGTGGGGAGACGTGGGTGCTGGGATGGAGCTGGAGATGGAGAAGCCCACAACGCGCGAGGTGGGTCCGCGCTGGTCCCCGGGCCGTGGCTGGGACCCGCAGGCGGTGGAAGGAGCGGTGGGACAGCGGCGCAGACCCACGCCCTCCCCCACGCAGTGCCGGAGCCGCGCGCGCCCGCAGCAGCGTCGGGCAGAACACGCGCCCCTTCAGCCACAGCCAGGCGCGGTGGGCATTAGAGCAGGCGTCGTCTACTGCAGACGCCTCTGGTGACATACGTGTGTGTGCATGTATATACACACAGCCATGTACACATACATCTATGGGTACCCGAACACCCCTTCCTGGAAGAGGAGGGTGTGCAGTGCGACCTGGTGCACAGAAACCCACATTCCCGTGCTCTGCAAGGTCTGATGTAGGGAGAGGGTCTTGATTTCTGCTCTGGGACGCTGCGTGGTTGTTGTCACTTCACACTTCCATCCCTTGTTTTTTGGAACGAGGGCTACTTGAACACAAAAAACACGGCACTCGTTATAGCAAATTACGTTACAGTAAGACTCGAATCACTTTGGTTCAAACATAAACAGGAACTTTCAGATCTATGTAAAATGTCACAACATGAAATTCTTACAGATCTAGATCATCTTTAGGGGTTCAAGACTTACCATTTTAAAATCTTACTCGTTGCTCCAGTAGCAGCCGGAAGCTGTGTCCTGACACGCTAAATGTTGTTCAGAGAGATGTCTGGAACAATCCTTGCCACAGAGGTCTTACAGTAGAATGTAATTAGGGTTCTCTATTCTGTAATGTGCTATATTAATTAGCAGTCAAAATCCAATTTTTAAAGCCCAGCTTTGAAACATATTTGCCCTTCAGGCCACGTATCGTATTGTCACAGCTTGAAGCAGCCTGTTTCAGTGAACTGATCATAAAGTAAACTAAACAAAATACAACTGGGGAAGGGGCACCACTTGCCTTGCCCTTTTAGAAAATTTAGTGTTTTATTTTCAAAGCTGAATGTCCAGGCTCTGCAGCTTCTCTCTGCTGTTAAATGGGGTAACAAACCAAACCTTCGCAGGGCGGGATGAACTTGCACAAAGGACAGGGACGTGTTTCCCCAGCTCCCACGAGCGAAATAAAAGTGCAACTTTTGCTGGGTCAGAATCGGTGCCCGGCTGTGCCCGGCTCGGCCGCCGGGGTCCTGCTGGTGCCACCGATAAAGAAATCTTCTGAACAGGTTATTGTTTATTCTAAGGCAGTTTTTTGTTCTGTGGAAACGGATTGTTCCTCCGGGCAATTTCGGGTTTTGACTGCTGGTCCTCGTCCTCCCTCCTCCCCTCCTCTCCCTTTCTGGGATGAAAGAGGGAAGGCTTGAATGCACATTGAACAGTGGTCCTAAATCTGGCTTCTCCATGAGCGCTGCTTGGAAATTTACATTTTCATGCTGGTGGAGGGATACGTGTGAATCTCAATGATCTTTCAAAATTTTTTCTTTAAATAAAAGCAAAGCTGTTGCTTACAATTCATCCTATTGTACAGGGGCACGGGACAGCCAAAGTGTAACACGTTATAAAAGAAGAACCTTGCGCAGAGCTTCCATTTTCATCTAAACAGTATACATTTTGCATCCTGTCTGTCATTTTTTCTGGCTTCTGATTTCCCTTCTCTTCTTCCCTCTTCTGCAATTTGACAAAACAATTTTTTCAAAGTATAAATACATGACGTTCATATGGCAAAGTCAGGTGTATTTTTTTAGCTGAAGAGTAGAAATTAACATAATCTTAAAAAGGAGATTGCTTTTAACAAATGAAGATGAGAAAGAATAAAAGCACGGATTTGTGAAAGATGTTCTGGGAGGATTTTATTAATACAGTGTGAAAACTCACAGGACCCTGTCAGTAATGTAAGTTTTGTGCGTGCAGCTTCTTCACAGGAGCAGAGAGAAGTCTTGACAGAGAATATCTGAAGTTTTTTTAACGTCTCTTTTCTTAAGGTGCTGTGAAGAGTAACGATGAAGTTCTCATAGCCTGCTTCCTTAAGGCAGAAATTCACCCTCGGGGGTGTGTGTCTGAGATGAGGGTGGAAAGCTTTTGACCGTGCCCGGGCCGGCCTTGGGAAGTGCCCGTGGCTCCAGAGGAGCCTCCAGCAGCCGATGGCAGGGCGGTGGGTGGCCAGGAAGCCCCTCGGAGCAGCCCGAGCTACCCGGGGCTGCAGGTGCCCGTCGGACAAGCTCATTCGCCCAAATAACCAAACTAAAAGGGGGGCAGGGGAGGCGTTTGCCAACCTGAGCAGAGTTTTGTGGTTTATTTCAAGATTTAGCACCAGGCAAAGTGCTGTGGTCAATGAGAAAAATCGTTGCAGATTTTCCCGTGTGTCTCCAAAGCCAGATTTCAAGTTGTTTGCTGAAGCATAGCTCTTCCTGCGTACTTCAGTCTGAAGAATTTATAGTGAGTAAAAACAAAGCCTTACACATTGTGGTGTGAATTACACTTAACTTTTAGGTCACCAAACGGATTTAATAATGAGAGATTTTGTTGTATTATTTCAGTCAGCATTAAAGCTCTTGTATTTATTTTCTACTTTGAGCAGTTTTAGTTTCTAGTATTAGGAATATCTGAATCATTGTATCATGGTTTTCCCCTTGAAGCGGGGGATTTTGACAGTGAAGAAGAGAAACTTAGTTGGTTTGTCCTCAGGAAGGACATGCCTGATGATTAACAGGAGTTAATTTGCCGGTTATTTTGATCTGTAGCCTGTCAGCCATTCTGCATGAGCTTTTCTATGAAACACGGCGCTCGGTACTGATTGCCAGAGCAGAGTTTTGAATTACAAATATCTTTTTTCTTTATGAATGAATTTCCTTAACAGGGTTCCAAGTAATAAATAATGCACTCAAATATGTCAGTGCGTTTCTTTGCTTTTAACTGCTAGACACCAAAGGGCCTGATTTTCCCCTGGGCATACCCAGGACTCGCTTCCAGAGAGGAGCTGAGGCGGCGCGGTCCCTCCTGTCCCCGCGGGGTGGTGGTGGTCGCTTCGTGTCTGGAGGATCCCAGGGTGAAGGATCCGGTGGGTACTTGCGTTTGAGCTCTGGCTGTGCCAGAACCACGGCTTGGGTGCGACGCATGACTCAAATCCCTTCGCAAATGGGCCAGCTAATTCATTACTGATGTCCCTGTGATGGTCATTAGCATCGCTGGCATTAGTGAGTGCTGAAAATAAAAATATTTCAGAGTGCCGTTGAGATTGGAGCAGATAGTAATCACCCCGACTTTTGGATGAAGAGCAGCGGCAAGCAGGTATTATGCTCTGAAGCGCCCTTTGTATGTTTGAGTGACATACCTTGTACCAGATATTGCATTACACACTTCAGCTGAAATTATTGACTTTTTCAGTAAATGAAGGGTTCGGCATGATATTACAGATTGGTATAATTTTAATTTCTAGTCATCTGCCTTTTGTTGGAAATGAATAGTACAATCAAAATCAGTTGGATAAATTTTTATTGTTTTTTTTTTACTGTTTGTGAATCTTGATGTTGTGATTTGTGTTAATAACACACGTAGATGCTTTGGGTTTGGACTGGGAGCGGGATGAAGCACTTTGCATTAAAAAGTCTGCAAACATACAGGATTAATTTACGCACAAGTTGTAATGGTTACTGTAAAAGCATAGGTAAGGTGAACACCTCTGTTGACATGAATCCTCCCTTAATGATGAAAAAGATGCCGTGGTGGTGCAGCTGTCTTTGCACAGGGAGAGAAGTAAACACTGTTGACATGCAGAATTTTTAAACAGCTGTAACTGCATCCCTATTCTTTTAGCTTATTGCCTTTTATTTCCTTTTTGATGTTTTCTTTTTACTTCTGCCAGCCCAAAGGCTGTGTGTGAGAAGGTTATGGTGTGACAGTTAATAATTTAGTGTGTCATCCTGATTTATTGCACATTACCAAACCCTGTTACTTAGCTTACAGTCTTAGTTGCTGTGGTTGTGCATAAAGTCATTTTGGCATGCAGCAGTCAGAAAGCAGTGCTGAAGACACAGATTTTGCGAAATCGTAAGGAGGAAAAGTGTATTTTGTGTTGTGCGTTAGCGACCTGTTCCATGTGCTCCCACTCTGGCAACCTCTGGACTTGAGCTGGGCATCCCTGCGAGTGCAGGCAGAGATTATTCAAATGGCCGGGACTGGAGGCTTTGGAGTCCCTGCCTCTGAAGAAATCAAATCCTCGCCTGAATTTATACTCTGGGGGCAGAGCAAGAGGGTGGTGTCAAATAAAGTCCACCCGATAGTTGGACGTGGGCTGATTCCAAGGTGAACCAGTTTGGTGCCAAGCAGGTTGATGGTTTTCCTTTACTGAAGATAGAACTAGTTTCTCCGCTTTGGTGCATTCAAAGTCTGTTATCAGTTTCAATAAGTGCAGTAATCATATTGTTGAATATATTATAGAAAAATATTAAAATAAATTAAATATAATTAATTTTATTTCTGTTTTTCAGGAGAAGTTGGTGTGGACTGGTCCATCTGTAATAAAGACTTAGAGGTAACACAAACAACCAAATTGTTCCATAATTCTTTATTTTTATGTTTATCAACAAGCAGAGCAAGATAAATGGGATTGAAAAATCGATCTGTAGTTTTTGGGTGGCATCCTCAGCAGTGTCCTCCCAGAGGCAGGCGAAGGCTGAGCTCTCGTGCCGTAGGATGAGGTTCATTGTTGGGCGGGCAGACAAGCGGAGCGGGAAGAGGTTGCCAGCAGCCAGAGCTCCTCCACAGACCCCGCGAGGAGGAACTTGCCTCTTCTGTCCCAGTAATTGTTCTGTGGCAGCTACGTCCCGTTCCCACCGGCGGCACCACAAGCCGTTGGTGTGTGGTTGGCTCCAGAGTCTGGACTCGGCTCGGGAGTTGGTGTGGTTGGGCTGTAACCTGGAGCACTTGGGCAAGGTGCTGTGGCGTCCAGGAGGAGCTTCAGCTGTGAGGTCCGACTCCTTCGATTTCTCCTGCCATGGTTCAGTAAAGTTTACATAATCAGGTGACATGAACAAACTCTTTCCCTTAAGAGAAGTGGTATTTTTGTAACTCTTCCGTTCACTTGTCCAGAATTTTATTTTGTTTTTTAAAAAGTTGAAGACAGGATTTTCAATTTGGTCTGCCTACACAGAAAGTATATGTGAGGTCACTGGGAGAGAAAGAGTTGTTTCCAGCTTCTCTTTTTTCTTCCTTTTCCTTTTTAAATCTTTCTTTACAATTGCAAATTGCAGATTTGGTCTAGACTTGTATAGCATTGTATGTTGTCCAAGAAGGTTGCCTTAATGTGTGCAAGGGAATGTGTAACTTGCATTTGCAATTAATGCTAGTTATATTTGTATTCTGGGAAAAATTCCAGTTCATCATGAAATAGCATAGTGAGTAAAAGTGTCTTGACTCATCAAGGGAAAGCAAAACTTCATAACTGCAATTTTAAACAGCAAAAAAAAAATGACCCGAAGTGAAAATTTGAACAAGGCAATACTCGTCTTGTAGACAAAGCAGGTTTCTCCATAACAGAATGATCCAGCACAAATCAGGATGTGTAAATTGTACTTGTAAAAAGTTAGATTTTTAACTGAACACTACCAGCAGTGACCTTTTCAAATTTCCGGTTCTAACAAACACTAAACCACAGAATCCCAAATGATAAATACATTTTTCTCTTCTTGTCTCCCCAGGCACAGATCTCCAACTACGCAAGTGTGAGGCATAGCGGTATGCGGTACTACACAGCTGATAAAAATGTGACCTGTAAAAACTGCAGTAGACGAGGTCATTTGTCCAAGAACTGTCCTACTCCAAAGGTAAATGCAACACTTAAATTACTGGTAGCTGCAGCTGTTGTTTCTAGTACTCTAGTACTCTAGTACTTGTGCTTGCCATTAAAAGCATCGCGTCCGTGGTTTATTATTACATGGAAAGGTTGTTGCAGGTTGAAGGACAGCTCGCACAAGATCAATTTACTTGTAGTGGGTCTGGCTGAGATGGAGTTGATTGTCCCCACAGCGCTGGCAGCTAGAAAGGTGTTGGTGACACGCCAGAGTTGTGGCTGCTACCCAACATCCCCCTCACCCGCAGGCCCCAGCGGGCAAGATCCTGGGAAGAGACACAGCCGGGGCAGCTCACCCAAGCTGCCCAAAGGGATATTCCTTGTCGTATGGCGTCTGCTCAGCCAGAAAAACTAAGAGAAAGGAGCGGGGGGTAAGGGCAGCAATCATTACTACAACGTTTGTCTTCCGGAGCAACCGCTACACCCGCTGAAGCCCTGCCTCCCAGGAACTGGCTGGGCATCGTCTGCTGCTGGGGAAGAGAGAATCAATGTTTTGTTTTCTTTGCTTCCACATGTGGCCCTGGCTTTAGCTTTACTAAACTACTTTTATCTTGACCCATGAGTTTTTTCTGTCTTATTTTCTCCCCATTTTTCCCATCCCCGTCCTGTTGAGGAGGGGAGTGATAGAGCGGATGGGTGGGCACCTGGTGTCCAGCCAGGGTCAACCCACCACTTTACTATATAAAATTACCTGTCTGTTTTGTGGAGGTCATTGCTTTTATTGTGTTTATAATCTCTGCAATTCCTAGTAAGCAGTAGACATTTATTTGGGGTCACTTCATTTCATCTTTTGTGTTTTTTCTTTTCTGTACTCTTTTGAAACATTCTCACTTGACATAATTCCTTTCTTATTTCTCCACAGAAAGTTCCCCCTTGCTGCCTGTGTGCAGGAAGAGGCCATCTACAAAACAGTTGCCCAGCACGTTTTTGTTTGAACTGCTGTTTGCCTGGCCACTATTTCAGGGAATGCCTCGAGAGAGCCTATTGGAATAAACACTGCAATCGCTGCGACATGAAGGGGCATTATGCTGATGTGAGTACTGCCCGTGGCAAAGAGCTCAGTCATTACCGGTTTTGTATCTGTCAGACCTGAGTTTACAACACAGTCTTTTAACATTTTCTTTAATTTTATATGTTGCGTATTTGCATAAGCATATGAAAATATTGTTGTCAGTCATAATCAGTATCACAGTTTTCATGAAGAGTGGTTGGAACTGGAGCATTGTAAACACTCACTCTTTAGTTTATTTTTGTCCAGTTTAGTTAGGGTGGTGAAAACATCCTCATTTGTGTTGAACTGAGCGTGTACGGAGGCTGAAATTAGCAGACGTGGTATGTTGCAAGCATGCCAGCAAGAGGTAAAAAATAACTGTGATGTTCCAAGAGTTCCAGATATGTGTTTTTTTCACTATGATCACATATTTATCAATGAAAATATTATCAAAAATTTAAACTAATGTCTAAATGGTTTTGAGAGGCATTGATAACCGTGCTACATTTTACATTGCAAATGTACTTTAGGAACAAAATGGAAATGATACATTTTATTTCTTATTGAAGTATAGGTGAATAAAAATTTTAGCTGACATTAGCTCATAAGGAAGCAGGTCTGCAGTCACATTCACGTGCCTTAGCTTAGTTTCTGCCTGCTTTTCAGTGGAGTCCTCTATTATTTATGAACATGCAAGAAGAAAGATAATGATGGAATTAGTTGTCTCTCTACTTCTGTATCCCTATGGACAGGCCCATCACATACGTACTATGAGAGAGTTTGTAAAGTAGTCGAACAGTTGCAAAATTGTTTATTGTTACGAGAAAAATATTGATAGAAACAGTTAATGTCTGGAACATACTGATGTGTTGTCTTAATCCCAGGAGAACCACACTGATGTTTTCTATCTTCACTACTGTCGTTCAAAACCCAACTGTCTCTACTTACACCAGCGTAGCTCTACAGGTTGGGTGGACACTCCGGTCCTGTTGCCAATCACTCGGATTCCTCATTCATATTATGTTACGCTGCCTCTGTGTCATGAACACTGTAGAAAAGAAAGTATTTAGTGGAAATAATTATCTCCATACCGTACCTAACAAAACGGCCTTGCAGAGGTGTTAGCAAGCCTGCATCTGTATTCACAGTACAAATGGTTCTGTCCAACGGGAATATGGAAGCGCTCCCTTCGTCTTCTAAAAGACTGAATGTTCGGTTTATTTCCCACCAGATGCTTGGCTGCTTGTTTCAGGTTAAGCAGCACAATGGGAGACGGGTTTCCATTTATTTTACAGGGAGATGGAGGCCCCATAAAATAGATGCATTCTGATATTAGATTTTACTGAGCATTCAAAGTTGGTTGGATAAGCGAATGAGTAACTTTGGCACAAAAGTGTATGGAAGTATTAAAAATGTTCGAGTACTGTAGGGGTACTGAGGTGTGTAAAAGGTCATCCCGATACAGGGTGTTCTCTGCACTAAAGACTAGGTGGGAGGTAAGGTCATGGACTTCATTTGGCTGAGACTTTTTTCTCAAATCTTCTATCATTTAAACAGTACCATGATGGAAACACACTCTTCAGTGCATGATCTCCTTTCTTAAAAATATTTCTTCAATTCTCCTGAATGCATTTTGAAACAAGTAGAAACTGGTTTGCTCTTGACAGCCTGCCCAAAGCTGTTAATACTGCTAGTGACAGTTAGTAGCTATAAGAAAGATGGAGAGAGGCTTTATGCCAGAACCTTCCTGGTCTCCCAAGACCTTCCCAGATAGTCTTTAATGGAAGTACTTCTCATATAGATACACAGATAGTGCTGAATTGAATTTCAAAAATATAAACTAGATAAAGGTAACGACTTTGCAGTAGGACACAATTCAGGTTAGTAGAAGGTTCCGGTATGACTGTAACATGAAGATTTGTCCTCATATTTCATGAACACAGGTAGAAGACTTGATGTGTCCTTTCTTTAATCGCCCTGCGGCTTGTCGGTAGCAGCGGCAGTTATGCTGTGAGGACTAAAGAGGAACACAGAAGTAGTTTGAAGGCCTTTGAGTTTGATAGGGTCTACTAAAATAAAACACAGATGAAAATTGAAGTGGATTAAACATAGTTTTATCTTTTTTTTAACTTTGTGTAATATTATTATGGTTTTACATGTCCCAGAAATTCAGTCTTGTACATAGCAATCAACCTTTTATACTTCTTTTTCCCTCAAGTTAAACACAAAAATGTGAGGATAAAAGGCAATCTATGATAACATCAGCTTACATTCCTACTTTATTTTCTATCTAAAGATATGGCTTAAATGTTTGTCTTCCAAATAAGCCTGTTCGATTCCCCTAAACGCTGGGTTTTTTTGAAATTCTGAAATATTTGAATCTATTTCTAAATGTGTCCTCCCTACCTTAGCTTCATCCATTTGGTCAAAGAATGAGGAAGATCCTGAGAAGGCGTTACCCTTCCTTTCCCTGAATACAGAAGTTAATCTGAATAACTCTTCTACCTGGTAAAGCTTGTGTGCCATAACTTCTGTCATTACATTCAGTCCCATATTGCAGAATCGTGGAATAACTGTGTTCCAGTGTTTGACCCCATATTTTAGCAGTCAGACAGGAGAGACTCCCCTTCGTGTGCTTTCTGGGGAGAAGGTCTGTGCAGCGCGCTGCTGGTGTGTCCGTTCTGCTCCTGCTGGGGACGGCACAAACGCGAGGAGTCAGGGAAGGGAACTGAGAGTCTGTTACAGGCTCACCACAGACGATGATCTGTGGGATATGCAAATGAAGCCCAGCACATTTGGGAGCTTAGTATTTATTTTGATATTTGAATGTTAAAAATTTAAATTCGATCTTCCTCTTCTAGCTGTACTTTCGCTTATAGCTGATGTGTGCACAGTACCATTACTTTAAAGAACGTGAACAGCGTGTTTCTGCACCCCTTTCTGGTAAGCAGTTAGAGCTGTAATCTTAAGTATCTTTTCTTTGCGTCTCTTGCCACCTTTTCTATTTTACACATTTTATGAAGGCAGTTCTCATAAAGCAATTTTCTTTTCACACATTTTATGAAGCTAGTTCTCATAAAGTAATTTCATTTTCTGTAAAGAATTATGAGTCATAGAATCATAGAAGTCCTCTGTCATCCCACAATTTAACTCCTACCTAAGTTGTGTAGATTATCAGGAACATCACAACATGTATTTTTTCTGCTCATTTAGGTCCACTTTAAATCAGAAAGGGTTGTCTTTGAAACTTTCAGGCAGTTCTCCTGCACTTCTGCATGACAGGCATGTGGATACTTGTGCAGTGAGTGCTGGAGCGTAAGAGCAGGGTCTCCTCTGCCCTGTCCTTGGAAAGAAAGACGGGACAGCAGAACTGCAGAGAGCGAAAGGGAGGTGGTGAGGCTGCGCA
This sequence comes from Larus michahellis, assembly GCF_964199755.1. Classification (NCBI taxonomy): domain Eukaryota; kingdom Metazoa; phylum Chordata; class Aves; order Charadriiformes; family Laridae; genus Larus; species Larus michahellis. The sequence continues at coordinate 87,458,268 of NC_133930.1, forward strand.
GCAGGGTCAGAGAAGTTACAAAAAGCGAGAGGGTATCCTTTCAAAACCTGGTGTCTGTATGCAAATGAAGAAAACAGAAAGGATCGTAAACTCTGGTGGATTAAACGTGAAAGTGCAGAATTGAGGGTAAAAAAGAGTTTAAGGGGCACTTTGCAAAGGAATCAAAACCAACAGTAAATCTTTCTTCACATCAGAGCAAGAAGCACGTAAGGCCAACAAGACATGATGATGATCAAGGTATGAAAGGAACGTTCAGCCAAGATAAGGCCATCGCTAACAACTTAAAAATATTTTTTTGGCACCTAGCGTTCATAGTGGAAGAAACCGGGGACATTCCCACACTGAAATCTTACTTTGTGGAGGGAATCATCAGAGAATCTCTCTGAAATGGAAGAGAATGTTAGGGTTACTACTAACCTATGAATACTAATTCATTACCAGAACTGGACAACGATTACCCAAAGCTGTAGAGGGGCTGGAAGGTGAAATGGCCACGTCTGTGACGGCAGTGTGTTATCTTTTGCTTTGTGTCTGATTGGTAACTGAGTGGCAAATACAATGACAATTCTTTAAACGGGTCCCAGGGAAAGCTGGGCAACCAGACCTGCCAGCCTGATGTGCACACCAAGCAAGTTACCAGAAAATGCAATAGCAGCGGCGTGTTGGAATAGATATATAAATATGATATACATGGGAGGATTCAAGATTGCTTTTGTAAAGGAAATCCCACTTCTCAGAAATCTCTGGAGTTCTTCAAAAGAGAAGGTCGACAAGCATGTGTGTAAACATGATCCAGTTGACATAGTCTACGATTTCCAAAAGGCATTTGACAAAGTTCCTGACCAAAAGCTTTTAAGGAAACTAAACAGGCATGGAATAAGAGGATAAAGGTAGGATATGCTAGTGTGACATGGAAAAGGGTGAACAATAGGGCGACAAGATTTGCTGAGAAGACTGAATTATTTAGAGTGTCGGTGCTGTGAGCCAACTGTGAAGAACTGCCCAAGGACTGTAAGAATCAGAGGGAGAGCACAATAAAATGGCAGATGAACTTGGGTGGCAATAAGTGTAAAGTAAATTACCCAGGGAAAAATACTCCCATCTTTGTATGTGGATTGGTGGGCTCTGAGCTTACCATTACCATTCAGGACTCAAATTTTAGGCTTATGAGATATGATCCCCCAAAAAATCAGTTCAGCATTCAAAAGCTGTGGAAAAAAAGCAGATGAAACATTAGGAGTCAGCAGGAAAGCAATGGACACCTAGGTGCAACTTTGGTCTCTTCTGTGTCCTTCAGCACAGCTACAGCTCTTCAGCCCGGAAGAGAGATGAGAGAGGGAAGCATCTGTAAAGAGCTTCAAAATCATCCATGATGGCAGACAGTGCTTAGTGATCAGTTCTTCATCATTTCTTCCAGTACAAGAAATAGTGGGCATCTGACAAAGGCAGTAGGGAGATAGGTTGAGGAGACACAGAAGGAGGTGACTTCTCGTGCAATAGGCAGCAGATCTGTGATACTCCTTACGGAGGGATGCAGGAGGTTGCTCTGGTTCCGAAGGAGTTGGGACCAGTTCATGGAAGACAAAGCCATGTAAATTTACCTAACACACAGAAACTTCATCCAGCTTGCACAGTCATTGAGCTTAAAACAGCTGGCTGTGGAGGAGTGTTGGGGAAAGGATGTGTGCTTGCTCCATGAGGCATCATCTTACGGCCATGGTTAGAGACCATGGGCGGGTGGTCCAACGCAGCGTAGTCATTATTGTTTTCAGGCTATGTAAACTGATCATAATAACAGGTCCATATGTCTGTGTCTCTGCTAATTACTTTCTGTAAAGAATTACGAGTCCGCCACAGGGCATTTTATCAAAAAGCTGAAAGTGTTTCTCCAAGCCCAGTTACTGCGACTGTTGTGTATCAGCCTGACTGTTGGGAAGTTTCTGGTGTCCGTAGGAGTTATGTTGGGCTAAATGAGTCCAGTGGTTCCCCAAAGTTCTCCAAAATACTCTGAAAACATTACTGCAGCCTTCATAGAGCAGATCTTAATACAGTGTTGGGAAAAACACTAATATACTCCCTAATTTTTTTTCAGTTGTTATCAAATACTTTGGATGCTCAAAAAACATTTTAATTTTCTGTTATAGAAAGTTCACTTGCTTTTACCATGCACAATGGATACAGAACAAGCTCCTGTGCACAGTCTGTCTCAGAGTGACTCTCCATGGTCACGCTTTTGTCCAGAAATGAGCACAAGGCAGCTCAAGGCTTGAGACTAGGCTGGACTTCACCTAGTTGGATTTGAGAATGCTCAAAGTTATTTAAAACATTTTCAGGAAAATACATGTATTATCCGTTAGGTCAGTCACTTTCCCTGAAACAGCCCAGAGAATGTATGGAGTCATCTTAGCTGGAGTTGTGTTGCAAGAAGCTCAGCCTTGTGTGCGTTCCTTGGGAAGATCCTCCACGGAGCTGCTAGCAGAGTTGTTCAAAAGTTTCGAGTATGGCTCTGTTTGACCCTCTGCTGCTCCCTCCGGGAAAGAGCATGTCTGGCGCATCCAATGTTGTGTGCTCCTATAGATGTGTACCTGTGTACATCTGTGCAAACATTTGTATACTTATGCTTATATATGATTAAGCTGAGAACCCGATGCCGTGAACGTCCTGTGTTTTGCAGGGTTGATGGCGGGTCGGTGGGTGTCATGAGGCTGGTGGTCTGCAGCCTCACCTGCCAGCTGCAAGGCTGGGAGAAGAACTTCACAAACAGGGTGATGTGTCAGGGAGGAGGCAAACGTTGCAGGACGGGGTCTCCTTGTGTGCTCAGGGAAAACCAGCGTGCGGGTGCTCAGTGAAAACCAGCGTGCGGGTGCTCAGTGAGCTGCCCGAGCTCATCCCAGAGCTGGCAGCCAGCAGTGCCCGGGGACCCGCTGGGTGCCTCAGCCGGCACCTGCTGCGCGTGTCCTGACATGTCACCCACCGTTAGCGTCCTCTCTCCCAGAAGATTTCCTTCCGCCTTTGTCATTTTCGGTGCTGGCCATGGGGACGTGGCCACCTCTGCGGGCCGGATGTGGCTGGCGGCAGAGGGACATCTGCGGGGCTGTGCTGGCAGCCTCATGGCTGCTGGGCCTGTCCTGCGGGTGCTGCCACGGGCCCTCGCCCCTCCCCAGGGCAGACAGCACGGGGTTTGCCCTCCATCCCCAGGTTTTTGTGCCTGCGGCGAGGCCGCGTCCGCCGAATGGTACGCGTCAGTCGGCATTACCGGGCGCCTGCCCAGCGCCGGCAGTTATCCACCTCGGCCTGCTCTGCGGCCGCCGTCTGCGCTGGGGAGAGGTCTTGACATCTGCTCGTGCGGGAGCGGTTTTGAAGGGAGGCATTGTGCGTTTTCCGCGGCAGTTCCCATGCGGAGGTGATGAAAAGTGTGTGTTTTGGCAAATCTTTTGTTTTATTGTGGTGGCTTGCGGCGGGGCAGCTCCTAGCAGCCGCCGCTTTGACAAAGCACCAGAGGATTCTGTTAAAAAGTTGTGTTTAGTAATTGTAGTCGTCGTGTCAGACCATAACTGACTTGGAGCTGAAGGATTTTTGCGAGATGAGTAGCTGTGCCAGCAGGGACCCAAGTCTCCTGGGCCAGCCGCGCTCTCATTAAGATTTGCCGCTAGCCGTGGCGGTGTTCGGCAAGTATGTGACGTGCATGCTGTTATTGTATGCTTGGCTTGTCAGCCTGCAGCTTTCTGACACTCACTTATGTCACTCTTTATTCAGAGAGGAAGAAGCTTTTGATAATTTGACAAGACAAGCTCTTAAACGATCTAGGTCATGGCCTTCACTGTCTGTGATTGTGAACATATTTCCTGAAAGCCCTGTCACTCATCACAGCTACATTTTCTCCCGGGGAGCCGCAGGCCCGTCCCGGTCTCCTGTCAGCGCGTGCATTTTGGTTATTCATACGCCAAATACAGTAGCGGGGTTTTTCCTTCCCTTTTGCAAATGCTCGCATGTTAGCGAGGCTAATCCTCTCCCCCGCGCCCGCTCCCAGCAGGGCCGCCGTCGAGGGCCCTCTCGGCGCAAGGCAGACGACCGGCCAAGGGGAGCGGAAAGGAGGAAAGGCCGCTTAGTGCTGTTTTTGTGTTTGCTCATTGTTGTGGAAATATGAGAACTGGTGGCAAGGGCCTTGTCTATTGAGCACTCGAGTCCTGGTCTGCTGTCAGGGGCTGTTTGAGATTGAGTGTTTTATTTTCTTTGATGTTCACGTTTGAGAATAGGGAAGTGGGAATTAAACAACAGATGCATTAAGCCGTTGTTCTGGTAAAACAATAATTAGCACCTGATAAAATTCAATACGGGTCAAAATGCACAGGATCCAGCCTGGATTCATCTGGTGTGGCAGCCTCAGCCAGAGCCAGCTCGGGTACGAATAATCACCCTCCCAAATTAACCGAACATGGGCCGCAGCAAAACCAGCAGATTTGGGGGAAAAAACAGATTTGGGAAAATTAATTGCCTGGCAGTTGTGTGGCAAATGGCAGGCGGACGTGGCAAAAGGTGTGGGGAAGGCACCTCGCCTGCGCCTTCCACGGCCTCGCCACGCTGGCACCTTTTGTGCCGGTGCATCTAAATGCTAGTAGGGTCAGACCACTGGGGCAGGAAATAAATGCAATTTTATTTTAATGTAGTTCATCACGCTGCCATCGTACTTGTATACCACAAGGGCTTTTCTTTAAATGAGGGCCATTCATGGTTAAGTACTTTTAAATAAATAAGAAAAATCACAGGCTCGGTGGTTGTTGTATTTGGTTATGCTCTCTTCCATGGCAAACCTCTTTGCTTCATTTGAGAAGCCAGTATTCAGTAGTAATTGTTAATTATATTTTTTGTCATTCTGTGATAGAAGATACAGACAATAACTCTGAGCTGATGCAAGGTAATAGGACTCCTCGTTAAAAGCATTGCTTCTAAAAAGCTGTTGTTTAGCCAGGCATCCGTTTTCCACTATTGTATTCAACTCCTGAAGTTCGTAAGTGATCATTGTGACGATGAAAAGTATTGCACTGAATCACCATCTGAATGAAGAAATATGCTTGGCCAATTTTCCCTTACCACCTTCTTCCCACCTCCCTTAAGTTTTCCCACAGCCTTAAAACATCCTTAAAGACAACAGTGATAAAACCTGCCTCGTGGTAGCACCGCGCAGGGTGGGGACCGTCCCTCTTCCCGTCTTCTGGCAAGAGCTGCGCCAACTGCAGTTCCCTGCTCCAAGTTACAGATTTTCACCGCAGTGATGTCTTTGTGTCCAGGGCAAAAAAAACCCCAACCAAACTATTATTCAAAAATAAAATAATTTTTTTAATTATTATTAAATAGCTGCTGTGTGAGTAAAGGTCATATCACAGAGTGGCATTTTGCCAGTATGTGACAACTCATTGATTGCGATTTTTCAACCATATTAGTCTGGGGACACTGCGGTAATCGAAAACTATCCAGAACTAATGTATAAATAACTGTCTGCTACCCCTGTGCGAAACCAGCAAAAGTCTCGTGTACAGCTGAAGCCTTTTGCAGGTTTGAGTGAGAAGGCAAGGTCTTTGATACAACATTTTTATATGCTAGAGAGTGTTTATGTATCGCGCCTCCAAATCCTGTGTAAGTTAGCGAAGGAGGAAAATCCTTTTGTTTGCACTCGAAGACAGCTCCAGTGTGCTCAAACTGTCAAATGTTGTAGAATGCTCCTCTGTTAGAAATGTGGGATGTACTTCCCACATTTTCTTTACAGAAACATTAATATAAAACTCAAATATTTACATGCAGTACTTGAGTAAGAGGAGAAATGTCGAACCATTACACAGAACAGATTGTAGATTTTTCTCCAGAAAATTGTGTTACTGACGGAATGAATAATAAATAATATAATTTCCATCACATCCAGGAAAAACATACTGTATATGCCATAGAGTGACCGTCAGAAACTTGGATTATTTTTTGAGAGATTCAGTTGCTAATATTGGTTGTTGGGTGGGGTTTTTTTAATTAACATGCTCTGTCAGAATAAAAGAAGGCACGAATTTAGGCATGAGTGAAAAATTTATTCAAAATCTAAAGAAATGTTAATAGTACTCATTTGCAAGTAGTCATGAGGCTTCAGTGTTTGAAATCAGAGCTACAGCATATTATGTAGAAGCCACGGAATAACTAATATTTCTTCTTAAAATACCGAAAATTGAGATTGGCAAACCAAATTGCTAATTGTTCAAATGATTAAGGAGCTGTTTTAATGCAAGGGTAAATGTTTTAAACAAAAGTGAAAGACCTCCATTGAAATAACTGTGTGCACGCTCTCTTAAATGCTAAAATGGTTAACAGACAAAGTACCACTATTTCTGTGTCTGGTTATGGCTTGGGGGTCATAGGAGAAGGCAGAAATGTTGTAAATTTTGTAAAAATATTAAGAACCCTTGAGAGAGTAACCTCTGTCTCATTGCTCATTAACACATTCTGGTTTTTTTTAAAGAAGATCCACATTTTCCTCTTTCCTCTCTTAGGTATTCGTCAGGTCTATTGTGTTGCTGCTGTGATTCAAAAATCTGCTTTGTAAAATTTTTTACAATGGGCTGCACTTAGAAGTTTGTGTGCAAGTCTAGCAAGTTTTGGGAAAAAAAAAATCAAGCAAGGCATTGTAAAAATAGAAACATTAAAGCAATCTGTTATGCTTCTTGTTTACACCTCATCTGACATCAGGCTACTGAGGATTATTACATGTAACAATTATATTTTGATTAGGATAGAGATATGTACAAAAATAGTAAAATATTTCTATTCCTACAGGAAAGGAAGGTACTTTGTGACTTAATTTTCAAAACATTATGTAAATTTAACATGTCAGAAAATTTAGAATTTAAATTCATTTCTGCTTGTTTTTCAGTATTAATACTTATTAGAGTTAAGAGCATGTTACTCTCACAAACTTCTAACCTTCGGAGAAGAAGGGCTGAGAGAAAACTGTTACTGGCTTTCTGACAATGGCAGGGAGTGTGTTAAACCAGTGTAAAATTCAATTAAACTGTCTAGCCAGGTTTTTGAAGCTGAAATGCAGACCCTTTCAGTTAAGCTTCTTATTTTCCTGTGACCGACACCGGTGGATACTGTGTTATGCCAAAACCAACAGGCTGTAAAGCACCTTGTTTCATGCTCCTAGCTGATCAATATTTTTATTTTCCAGGCTTGCCCAGAAATATGGAGGCAGTATCACCTAACAGTAAGTAGAAACACCTTTTTTATTTTCTTCTACACCCAACCTATTTACTCTTCTGTGAACTGCTGACCATAAAATATAGACAAGCATCTTCAGCGAGAAGATAATAAACATCTGAAGAGTTTTTGAACTGAAGAATGCAATGAAACACTATTTTTTAAACATCTTTAGAACTTATGATTTCATTTTAATACTGTAATCATTAAATGAGTGCCTTGCAGCACTCTCTCCTCTCAGTGACTACATTTGCACATATAAAGAGGGTTAAATTTTAAGTTGAGATGCATAGCAGAAGCAATAATCCCATCTCAGATATCCCAGATGCTGGTAATTAATCACTGTGTGTGACAAAGCTTTCTTTTTAAATGAGTAAAATAAATCAGCTAGAGTGTAGATGTTAATTTGAGAAATACACTTTATAAACTTTTGCAAATAATTTCTAATTGGTGGGGATATAGCTATAACTTCTTCTTTGGCCTGCATTAGTTACCTTTAGTCGTTGAAACAAGAAAATAAAACTTTGTGAACTGCACCAGTGTATTACTTAAGGTTTTTCCGCATATGTAAAATGGAGATAAAAATAAAACAAAATGCTTTCAAATTTGGCTCATATTGATACCTGGAACAATATTTAACTTGTCAAGGCAATATTCAATGGATTGGTATCCCAAATCTTGAATATATTCATTTATAAAATTATTATACATAAAAACACCTTTAAAGATTAGGATTTTCGCTGTTCATCTGAATCTTTGCTGTCATTGCTGTCCAGATCAACCTTGTTTGTATTTAGCTGTTACAGATAATTAATCACTGCTGTAGGTTCAAAACAAAGTAGAAAAGTTTGTCCACTACTTTTCTTTATGGGTCTTTGGTGTGGGCTTTTTCTTTTGAGCAGTAAATAGGATGTGCTTTATAATTTGTTGCCTCCACCTCTTCACGGTAGTGGAATGCTCTTTTTGCTGTTTTTTGGTTCTAAATTCAATGATTAGGGAAATCTGTGCTTAAAACCTCTTGCGAGTGTTTTCTGCATAATGATTTTAAAACAAAGCTCTGGTTTGGAAATCCTCCACCCTCTCTAAGTATTTACTTTTATTTTAAACAGAATTGGTATAGACTTTAAAAAAAAAAAAAACGCATTATGAGCAAAAGGTGCATTCACTGAGTATTTTTGTTTGCTTTTTTTAAAATTGCGTGAAGGAAAAAGGTAAACACTGTCTTTCATTATAATCCCTAAGGGTGCATGTAAAAACGATTTCTGAAATGTTTATGATATTTGGAATCTAATAACCAGATAGGTGTATTAGATGTAGTAATATGTTGGGTACTATTTTTTACTGAGGCATAAGATTTAATTGATTTTAGTCTTGCTTGCCATTGAAAATTCCCCTAAAAGTGAGCTGCACTCAACACTTAGAAAATATTTATTTTTGTAAAAAAGTGGTGGGGAGCTTAAATGTGACCCAGTGGTTACTAGGGCAGAATTTGAGGTATCTGAGGTAGAAAATTTTATCTGTTAATTTTGTAGAAACTGTTCTGAGTTTACACTTTACTTAGTATACAGCTAACAATATTTGTCAAAACAAGCTCTTGTTAGAAAATGCAGCAGTAACAAATACAAGTGTATTATTAAAACCACCCATTTGGAAACTTTTAGTGCATTTTAGGGACATTTTGAAATGTAGTCAAATATGGGCACGCAAAGATAAATTGGCATTGAGTCAGACCCTAGCTACTGATAAATAATTTTTCATTTTGCAGTGAACTGAAAATTATCTGCAAATAATCCAGGTTTCTGATATGTGGGAAATGCTTTGCACGTCTCCATTTTTTGCATGGGAAGACTCACTCCAACTCAGAGTTACATTAGTAGTCAGATTAAGCCTGGAATTTAAAAATTTGTGTGGTAAAAGACATGCTTGATATTTTAAATAAGTTATACCTCAAGAAATTGCATTATCAAAATTGTTTAAATGTGTAAGTCCCAGCTTCTATTATTCCATTTAAATATTCTCATTTGCGCCCAAAGCAGAAGTCAATAGTGTTCTCACAAGAATCAAAACTTCTGTTAGAATAATGTATATTACACACGTATTTATAGAAGTGTAACTAAAATGTTGAGATCTTCTACTCTCATAGTAGTAATATTTCAGTATAGAAACTAGTTCATAATTTTCCTAGTTTTGCATAAATATTTCTATACAAACAGGATAACTGTTTAAAGAAAAATAATAGGAGTTTTAAAAAAACTACCACTGAGGTTGTTGCTGTGCTGCAGAGGCTGCCTGATTTTTAACAAATAGGCTAAGGCTAGAGTGAGTTTTCCTGTGCTTTAGCCATGGATACAGCCACTAGATTTAAATTGATTTTGGTAAATTGATCACAAGTGTCACACATGCAGGTACACGTAAGCGCCAATAAAACAAGGCATTCAGGTTTGTAATAAACGACCGTTTTTATAACGTTGCTTAGAGACAGCCATTACAAAGTTTGTCTAAATGTTTTGCATTATATAAAGTATTCTTAGTTAATGACTGTGAATGCTTGTGAAAAACCACACAGCCTTCCACCTTTCTCTTTTGTGAAGCTTTGGTGATTTTATTCATTATCTGGCTCTTTCCTAAGAGATGGACTGCCATCTATTGACTCCTTGTAGGCCCTGCACAGAAACATGGACTGACTAGAACAATGACTAAATAATAAAACCATTCTGCTGTTATGGATGGTGGTAGGTTTTTGTTTACATTAGCTGTGGTGACAAATTTTGGCACATTACAAATAATTTGTTGTATGGGCAGAAATATCTTATTCCGACCAAAACAGACTGCCAGTGCAAGAAATCTGACGAGCAGTTGAAATGGCAAAAAGGATTATAAGCGGAATATTTTAATTTGCCTTTTGATAGAAAAAAGATTATCATATTGTATTCAATGAAGCTTAAATTTAAAGGCTCTATGATAATCAAAGCTTTATAACTGGATGAAGTTAGTTTCTTTAAACTTGTTCCTTCAACTCTGTTAACTAAAATTATTCTGAAAAAAACCAATCAAAGTCAGCAGAACAATCCAATTCCCACTGAGGTTTAAAATAATATTTAATAACCTCTTTAAGATGGTGATTTAAAAGTTTTACAAATCGTTTTCATTGTGCCTGCTCTCTATGTATTTCTCCTGTATCAGAAGAGGGGAATTACATTTGTCAAACATATTTTAGGTTTTTCTTCATATAGGTATCTATTTGCAATAAATAGGTCGGTTTTGATACCCGCTTACGTTTATCAAAGGTGTTATTATCAATTCAAACAATAACACAAGGACTTGGTTTGCAGATCCAGGATACACAGTTTTGATCATAGCGCACTGCAGTGTAAATAATAATACGTGTCTTTTTTTCACAGACAAGGTATTTGAAGGTCCTGTAAAGCTCTTTGTTCTAGGTTATCAGGAAGCTTAGTTTACAACTTTGTCTTTCTAAATGCTCCACAAACCCAGGGAAGCACTGTCTGTGCTCCAAGGGACGTGCCATCGCATCCCCTGTTCCCACGTCTGAAGGATATCGGGGTGCTCATGGCAGTGTTTTTGTGTCCTCAGCATGCTTGGCTCTTTTCATTGCCTTTCTCTTGTCGTTTCGGATTTCAGCTATAAAGGTAGAGGCATTTATGAAATATTTTGTACTCAAGTGGAGGCCAGAGTACAGCCCTCTATTTGAAAAAAAAAAAGTCATCAGTGGAAAAACTTGTGAGATTAAGGCACATTACGAGTTTCATTCGTTTGGTTCAGTTTTGCAGTTTATTCTTAAGAAAAATACAGTAGTGTCTGCCTGAGTGTGATCTGCTGTCCGATGGCCCCCATTTCACTGGTCTGTGTTCAGCGTGCCGCAGGAGAAGGACCCCCCCAGGCTGGGGTTGGGTGCGAGGTCGGTCCCCTCCATGGAGCAGGGCCCTTCTCCTGGAATAGGGGATGTGCCGACGGCGGGGCTGGCCTTCTCGGGGACACCGTGCCAAGGAAGGGACCCTGTGCCTGTGGCACCCCAGCCAGCCAAGGGGACCCGCTCCCTTCCCCCCGCTGTCCATGGGACCCGCTCCCGTCCCCCCACCATCCTGTGGCCCGGTGGAACCAAGGGTAGATGTTGTGCTGCCGTGAGACGCCGCTTTTCCACCCAACAGACGACATCGCTGGGGAATAAAGAGGAAATCTGCTTGCAGCGCACAGTGGCCCATGTTTCGCCTGGGCGTGAAGCAGCGCTCCCTCGGTCTGCGTCCCCAGCGGTGACACCGAAAGCCTCTCGCGGCGGCACCGGTGGGGCAGCAAGGCGGCCGTGGGGGTGTTCGATAGGAAGGGGAGACCGGCCGGCTGCACGTGCGTCTCCCTACGCGTGCTGCACTCCTGCCTTGTCGGAGGGGCTCGTGCCGTACAAAAATGAGTGTGGCCAGTCCAGCTCCGGATGGAGGTGTGGATACAAGAACCGCATGGCAATTAATGTTGCACATATTAGTATCTTCTTCAGTAAACATCCACAGAATAATGAAATTCCGTCCCTAAAACGGGAAGAGTGCAATTTTTATTTTTTTAATGTGTTAGTCAGTATAGATGCATATGTTAAAACAGAAATGTTGCTCCAATTAGGTGTTTTCTTTTTGTAGAGACTGCTTATTTTTAATAACCGCTTCCCCCCCGGTACTGCTCTGGCCACAAGGAAGCCTTCCCCCATCCCCTGCCTTCACCAGTCTCCTTTATATTAAAGCTCCTAGGCCAAGATGGCCACCAACAGAGTTTTAGAACCATCAGAATTTTTAACTAGCAGGAGCTATCATTTAACATGCTTTTTGACAGTTTGTTAATCTTACTTTTAATCCACTTACATAAAAGAAGGTGAACCAGGAATTGGCTGGTTTGGCCTCTGTGCGTAAAAGGCATGAAGGGACAATGCGTCTTTTGTGTTTAAATTTTGCGCTCGGATTTCTTTGTGTGCATTATTAAAATTCCTCTTGGCCTGCCACTTTTTTTTCTGAAATGAAAACATAAGCAGTGTTGCTTAAAGTCAGTTTGTATCCTTGAAAATGTGACTTTCAGAAGGAGAAAATTTAAAGTATGACTCTGGAAAAAAAAAAATTTAAGTTTGAGGGAGAGAGCATTTGGTTTCCAGAGAAGCTTTGTGGGTTTTGTGTGGTGAGGGAAAGGGTGGGTTTAGAGGTATTTTTGCGGGGGGATGAAGCTGATGTCCCCATGCGCAGGACGGGTCCGCAGCCTCTGCTCCTGGTCCTGGTGCCACGCAGCAGCGACCACCAGATCCTCACCTTCACGTTGAAGGTTTCCACACTTGACCAGTTCCTCTCCAGGTGTTTTAAGCTCTTGTTTTTATTAACTCTAGTAAAAATAGTACTTTTTTAATGCAAGAGACAATGTGGGTTTGCATATTTTGGAATCCCAGAGCGGGCCCTCATGTGCCAGCACGTCAGTAGCAGGCTATTCGGCGGGATATTTTGCAGGGAAGGGAACCCAAAATTCCTGGTGTATGAATTTAGGGCACGGATGACTCTGACTCCTGCAGATCGTGGGGGAACATGAACACCTGGAGCGTGACAGTGTGCCCACGCTGCCCCTGAGGGAAAGGTGACTTTTTGGTGGTGCTTTGGTTTGAGAAGATTTCATATTCTCTGAGAACCTGTGCAGGCCTCTTTAGCCAGCGGAGGAGGTAGGGCAGATCTTGGATGACAACTGGCAGATATTTTGCGTTTAAATTATCAACTCGCATTGTTCGGGCCCAAGCCCTGCTGCTTTTGCAAGTGCCGTTCTGCAACAGTGATGCCTCTGAAATGTCTGCCTGCCCCGCGCGGCTGTTCTGGTGGAAACACGGACACTGGAGGTGGTTTGTGTGCTGTCTACTGGGTCACTTGGATTTTATTTTACATTCTATATTTATTTTACCCTACGAATTATCATTTGTCCTGCATTACTGTTCTCTTTCAAGTTCCAGATATTTTTGAGGCTATCAGAAACCTAAACCAAAATTTCTATTGCAAAGAAATCATATTTCACAAAAGACAGTATTCTTTCTGATAGTTGTTTTTACACAAAACAGAATTTCAGGTCCCAAAATAAGTGTGAGTACAAAGCATGTGCTATCGCTTTCAGTACCAACGCATGCTAGACAGAGTTCTTTCCCTATTTTTACTTTAAAACTGGATTTAAAATATTACAGGAAAAAGAAGTAGCTTCAATAACTTTATATAAATATGTAACATCCACAAAAAATACTGTTTAGAGTTTGCCTTTTTATGAAAATGTTGGGTTTTAACTAATACCCCTGGCCAGTTACGAGAACCGAATAATTAGGGGGCTTTTGTGTGTCGGCTAAGTTGACAAGTTCGGGCTGGTTGTCTGTGAAATGCCAGCATGTCTCTGCGCTGGCGCTCCCTTTCCTGGTGCGGAGTGATGGCGCCTGGGTACCTCTTTTCTGCAGAGGGCAGATGCCTGCCCGGTGCCTGCCTTTACCCCAGGTTGTGGTCCTTACCCTGGCTCTTGCCAGCCTGGACCAGGAACCTTGCAGCCCCGCAGGGACCCGAGGGGCTGTTTTGGGGGGACTCCGTGACCCTCCAGCAGCAGAGCTGTCAGCTGCCACTCGTCCATCGTGTGAGTGTGGCAGAAAGCATCCCTGCTTTCTCTAACGTTGTCTGCCTCATGCTCCTCCCCACCTGACCCCCAGAAAATAAAATACAAGGTGCTTTTAAACTGAGGGATAAAGACTGATTGTCTTGGTCAGAAATTACATTTTGATATATTTCTGGAAGCAGTCTGGGACCAGGGGGAAACAGAAAGCTTGGGTGACGGGCTTTCCATTTCTCTGGTTTTGGGGTTCCAAAAACCTCCTCGAAGCGTTTGTCTCGGAGAAGTGCATCCTTCAGAGAACCCCTGACTTCGATATGCCCGTTACTGTTACTTAGGGAACTGTGTTTTCTGCAAGTGCAATACCCTTTGGCCCTGCCTTTAAATGGGAAAAGGAGAAGAGCAGTGGATGTAAATTAAAAGGGGATGGAAATTAATACATTTTAATATTTTGAATGTTTCAATCTGTGGTTAGCTAACCCCTGCGTGCCCAGGAAGCGGTATGTGCCGTGTGTGACGTTTCTCCAGCGCCGTGCCAGCAATCCTGGTGGTGAGACGTGCTCACAACTGGAGAACGACCGGAGAGAGCTGCTCCCTCCCACGCGGACCTGTGGGCAGGAATTCTCTGCTCAGCACAGATACTGCCATGTGCATCCCTCCTCTGCCCAACATATGCCAAGTCCGTCGTGATAAGTATTTTTGTGCTACACCCAAACTGTTGGATAAGTGGTAAATTAAACAGAAAACAGGATGACGATGGTAAGATTCATTGCTGAAATACCTCCCCGTCATATACATAACTGCACTGCTTTGAAGCGAAAGGATTAAGATGATCTTGTCGTTGGTGCTTTCATATTGGGTAAAAATTTTCACTTCTCTTTCCATTAGTTTGAAAAGGTGAAACTACGTGATCATTTAAATATTTTTTACTATTTCAAGTGTTAAACATCTAAATAAAGAAAATAGCATTTTCAAGCTACAATGAGATTTCCCATGCATTTTAAAAGCAGGGGTTTATTTCAGAAAAAAAAAAAAAGTATTTCTGTGCCCTTTTTCTGCAGTAAGTTCCGTGTATGAATAGTCTTATTAAAGTTCCTTAAAACTTTCTGAAAGTTATTCTTCTGAATAATTTTTTACAGTATATTCCTGAAAATTATTCCTCTGAACTTGATATGAAGATGATTTTTTTCAGTTTTGTTAGAACTTAGAGTTGGTTTCAAAATCCCATAGGAATCAAAAAAATTATCTATGATTTAGCAGACAATTCAAAACATATAAAAGTTACACTTTGGTGTAGATGACGAAAAATGTATTTTGGTGCATTTTTGTATTGCAACGTGGAAAAAATGTAAAGCGTCAGTATAGCGTGAATCTGCATGAACTGTTCGCACCACGTATGTCCTACCTAGGAGTGGCATTTTGCTTGTCACATGTCCACTCACTAAATTATGTGCTTTAGTAGTACCGAAACTGTCTGGATTTATCATGCAAACGCTTTGCGTGTTAAAATGTCCCAGGTGTATAGCGCCGTCACCTTGGGAGCGTGTCGCTGGCAGCGGCCTCGGTGCTCTCGGTGTCGCTGCCAGTGCCGCTAATTCGTCCTGTCAGAGATCCCGCGTTCAGAGCAGCCAGGGGCTCTCTCCGGTTAGACGGTAACTTTCTCAAGTCGTGCTTGATCATGTTAATCATCTACGGATTAGGATTCCCTAAAAGTATTCACTGGTTTAATTCTGAGAGGGTCTATCATGTCAATAATACTAATACATCTTGTTAGGTCCTGTCATGGGAGTAGAAAAGTTTCTATCCCGGTGACAGTATTATCCTGACTTTGATTTCAAATTTTGAAAAATCCAACATAAAGGGAATTAAAAGGAACCAAAGACCCACGTGAAGTGATGAGCAGCGCAGAGCCGTATGCCGTAAGGGAGTACAACTTCACCGCAGCACCAGGGGAGTCTGCGAGCAGAGGGAGATGGGCATGATGCGTGCGTATATGCTGGGTTGCCCACGTATGGCCAAGGACGAAGTCACCCCTCAGAATTTTTGGCTTCAGGGGGGTGAAGTCAGGCCTTCAGTTTTAACTTGGTTATGAATGTCGATTCTATATTAAATTAGCATTTGACACACACACTCCCGCGGCCGTGGGGGGGGCTCTGACAGGGGCAGGAGCAGCCGCTGCCTGTGCTGGTTCTCCCGTCGCCGTCGGGAGGTGACGGCTTCCCGGGCTGCCCCATTGGGTGTTTTACCCCTGCCCGGTCCGTCTCTGGTCTGAGGATGACCCGTGGCTGGTCCCTCGGCGGCGCGGAGGGCGCCGGGTGATGCACAGCAGGGTTTGACCCCAGAGACAGGAGCGGGGCAACATGTACAGGAAGAGGTGCTATTTTTACAGCAGAACAGGTGATACATTTGCGAGAAATGGACAGTTGTTGCCTGCGTTCGAAGTTGCTCAGTGTCAGTGTAGAGTCCAAAGCTGCTTGTCTTCTTTTTTCCTTTTTCTTTTTTTCTGCCCTCAAACGTACCGTTTCTCTGCCTGTAGTAACTACTCATCTTGTAGGTAACAGCAAGTAATTTCATATTGTTTCTTTACTATGCAGTTAATTCTGTTCCTAAGGTGTAACTTCCTTCAGCACTTAAAAAATTGAGTGGTGAGCGCCTGTGCACGAGCACGCACAAACACTGAGGGATTTCTGTGGACTGTGTAAAAACCCTGAAATATCTTCTGCTTTAAAATTAATGGCACCGGATTTTGACGTGATGCCCAGTTTCTCTCTGATTTCTTTTGATGGCAGATGAGGCCCTGGTTAAATTAATTCTGCTTTTCTGATGATGGTGTGAGGAGGGAAACAGAGGGAAAATAGCAGCCCTGAGATACTCAAAACTTGGCTTGGAGAAAACAGTTTTGCTCAATGGCATATTGATGTGACGTGAGAGAGGAGAAATCTGAGATCTTGTGATCCATTTTTAGACGCTGTAGGCTATTCAGAAAGTCCCAAGTCCTACAGAAGTAAAAACTGTATGGAATTGAGACTCATATAAAGAAATAGATGTGCAAGAAGGACGTGTAAAGGCTCTTGTTTGTTAGTGGTCGGACATTTCATCGAGGGCGTATTCTGAATGAGTGTCACTAGTTACAAAGCTAGGTAGAAATAATGATGGTATTAATAAATACATACGATGCTCTGCAATGGAGAATACATGAAAAAATTATGAGGGAACTGATAAACATTAACATGTACAGTTAACGTGTTGGTAAGGTGAGGAAAATGTTTCTGTAAAATTGTCCGTCAGTAAAGGATGCTACAGACTGAAGCCTGGCTGCTAGGAAGTTTAAAGAAAAAGGCTTGAATGATTGTTTAGTTAGAATGTACTCCAGCAAAAACTCACTTCCAGCAAACTCATGCACCAGTTTTTTGGCATCTCGCATACGCCAGCAGCGCTGTATTTTTTCTGTGTTTACTGCAGTTTTGTCTGTGATCAGAAATCATCTCAAAGTAAATATCTATTAAGAACGCTCCCCTAAGAAAGTTATTTCAAACGTGGTACTTCCTCCTTCTGCATCTGATGGTGAAAGGTGATTAGTAGACGACATAAAGGTTAAAGAGAGAGAGGACGAGAGAGAGAGGAAGCTGTAAATCATCTAGAATGACAGTAAAAATTAAAACCTTGGGGTTTGTTGGGCTCCCCGGTGTATTAGCTAATAAATATAACCGTGCTTTAGTTCTGTTCGTCTTCCGATTTTACAGGCTTTGCAAATGTTTGTGTTCAGATTAATGTATAAATGTATGTGTAAGTATGCATACGCTCAGCGCGGCGAGCGAGCGAGCGCGCGCGCGGTGCCGGGGCGCGGGCAGAGCAGCCTTTGGCGAGTCCCCTCATAAACATTCAGATAAAATATACGTGTCCCCACGCACAAGTCTCCTCCTCCTTCCCTGCCCCTTCCCGGCGCCCGCCTCCCCCACCCCACTTCAAAGCTTGTGGTCCTTTCTCCATCCTTGTACTAAAAGGTCTCTTTGTAAGCCAGGCCATTTGTCCATCATTGTTTGGGGTCCAAACAGTGGTAAAATACCCTGTCACCGATCCAGAGCGCTGTGAATGGCAGCTTCTCTCCGGACAATTGGCGGTGGTGCCGAGAAATATTCCTGAGAGGATTATTTAACCTTTCAATTTAGGGGGCACAAAGCCTGGCTGATTAATGAACTTTCTGATGGGCGCTGATAAGCGGATCTATTTCTTTATTTCCTCCAAAAGTGATTCCTTCTCCTGTCCCATATTACTATAATCTTAAACATAAAATGTGGCAAATAGATTAAAAAACAGCACTAAAGAGTTTATCTGGCTGGCAAACTGAAGGAGCTAAATTAAAATTGGTAATGAAAGCAGTGGCTGAGCCCTGTATATGGTTTTTAAATGCGCTGTGTATTTTGAAGAGACTTATTCTCCAGCTTGCCTGGTAATGACTGCTTTTGGTGCACAGTCCGGGGCTGGCTTCTGTTATCCCCCCAAAAAAATGAGTTGTGTTATCTGGATGACTGCAGACACATATGCATCCCCCTTTCTCACT